>NC_056749.1:350411032-350436032 GCF_019279795.1 Protopterus annectens
ATGGTTGAGAGGTATGGTTTGTGTGTGTGTGAAAAAGTTCTCATAAAGACTACATTTAATAACAAGATGTCTTATTATGTTTAATTTTATTTTTTGTTTGGAAGTGTTTCTAAAGTGTTTTATATGCAAAGAAAAGTATAATAAATACTAGACTGAGGCAAACATTTGACTAAGTGACATTTAATAAGAACCATATGTACATGTTTCGACTTGCATACAAATTTGACTTAAGGACAGACTAAAAAATGGATCTCGTCCTTAATTTGGGGACTGCCTGCACAAGTAAATGGATATTCTGTTTGCCCATGACACTGAAAAGGACAAAGTAGGTATCAGATAATGAATGGCTATTTCTTTTCTTTGCATTGTTACATATGTGATATGTACCAATGTCATTCTGACTGCAGTCATCAGACTTACTAATTGTACTCACCAAATTCCTCAGTATGTTGCTCAGTGCTGTTTAACCTAAGGGGGTTTCATACTTTAACATTCTTACTTTCCATCAGAAAGTTTTTCTCAGCAAGGATAATTAGTTATTATTCTACTGAATTCATTAATACAGTACCAAGTCAGCACAGAACTGAAAAGATGAATAACTGCAAGAAGCTAAGCAATATATTTGTACGGATAGTTAGCGCTTCACCTGCTTGTTAGCAGTATACCTTCTAGTATCTTAATCTGCAGAAACACTGCTCAGTCCACAGTGGTGATATTCTGTGTATGTTCGGGGGGGGGGGGGTAAGGAAGAAAAATGACCTCCTCGTCAAAATGAGAGAAGTGGTCAAATGTCTGTACAGGATGTGGCAGAGTTTAGAGGAGCCCTCAAGATGAGGAGACTAGAAAAAGTAGTGCAAGAAGCAGAGCTCCTAAAAACATAACAAAAAGAAGAAGAAAAAAAAACGGACTTACCAAGATGTTACCCTGCACTGATTTACTGGCCAATGTAGACATTTATAAAACATGTATTAGAAGCATGCCCTAAGGAATCACCTATTATTATTACTGATGAGAAAAAATGTGATACAATTAGCAATCCTTTTCGATAAGGTCTGTTTGTTAAAAGTAAACCCTTTATTTTAATGAGAAAAAAGAAATTAAAGAACTACATCTAGCAGCACCCGTACAGAATATGTTCTCCCTGATTTCAGCAACTGGAAAGCGCATGAAGACATTAACAGACTAGTCAAGTGAGCGCTCAGAATTTTTTCTGTTGTTGACTGGATTAGTTTTCAGTGGAGGCCTGATGTAGCATTTGTACTAACGATGACTGAGCCAGCATGCTTGTTAAATGCTCCTACGTTAACCTCAGCTGACACAATCTCAGGTAGATAGAAACTACACTCACCTAGAGCAAGACTGAGTTCTTATGAAAGATGAGAAAGTACTCCTTATACACAAATCCATGTTGTGTGGAAATTTTCCAGGTTACAGGTAACACCCACCAGAAAAACTACCTTCCAAGAAACAAACATTATAGACACCAGGAGGGCTACCTTCTAAGACACAAACCCCAGATCCGCAAAAAACATGTGGTTTGAAGGGCAGACACTAGGGTTACCACCTGACCCACTTTGCGAGGGACAGTCCCTCTTTGGGCAGTTGTGTACTGACAAAAAATTTAAAAAATGGCAAATGTCCTGAGATTTTAGGACAAAGTTATTTTCTATATTTTATATAATAGTTGCAGCATAAAACAGTTATTCTGTATCCAAAAATACCTAAATGTTATAAGAAACAGAATAAGCAACTAAATTGCTACAAGAATAAGCTTTTATTTAGGCAAACAAGTTAAGTTCTATCCTTTGTACTGACCATGGGTATGTGTCAGCCTGTACAATCTGATGTTTGTCCCAAAAATGTCCCACTTTGGCCATTTGAAAAGGTGGCAACCCTAGCAGACAAAGCAGAATGCCATCTTAAGCACAGGCCCCAAGACGGAGGGGTTGCTCACTGAAGGCTATAGATAAATGAGCCCCTTCAGATACTGTTTCAACAGTCTGTACTTACACTCAGTTTTGGTCATCCTGAATCATGGCAAAAGAGAAATTAACAAAATGTTTAATCATGGTGAAGGCTAACTCCAATATAGTTTAAAAAAGAGACCTTGGAGACATGCAGACTTGAAGAGGAGTGGAAACATCCTTCATCTGCAATACAACCTTTACCACTTGGCACTGCAATCAGCCAAAATGACAGGTTTCATGGCTGCATGCAGTACTTCTAAGATCTTATTGGAAAGCTACAGTTGCTGAACAATAATTAGTCCAGCAACATTACTTTTAAATGGAGGCTGTCATCCTACTACAGTGCTGGAAATTACCAGTAAAAAAAAAAAATAGACACTGGGGAGGCTAAGCTCAGAAGAACCAGGAACTGGATTTTTTCTGAGACACCTAATAAGTGATGCAAATGACTTTTGACCTTTCTGCATGAACTTCATCAAGTGGGATGAAGTGAAATGGCACAAATGCAAAGATAACTCTTCTCCCAGTGACTATGAGAATGTGTTGGTGTGAGCAAATGGTAGCACATACACTTGTCAAAAAGAAAGTTAGAATTTTTGTGTCCCAGGTAGAGACTGGGGTCCTTAAAAACATGACTGTAGTCATTAGGCTAAGTAAAATAACCACTTTATTAAATAAAATAAAACAACTAGTGTTTCAGCATTACACCTTCACAGTTACATACAAATATAAAAGACATACAAAAAGTAATACAATCTCTTGCAAATTTAAAACAGCCATTCTGAAACCACACATAATGACATGAACAATAAATAAATAACTACCCTAAACTACAATAAATATTTATAGTGCAATCTACTGTTAAGTCTATGTGGTTGCAAAGTATTTACATTAAAATATACCTTGCTTCTACATAATTAATGTGTACTATCCAAATATATATATCCACAGTACGACTGACATATAACAGAAAAGATCTTAGTTCAGAGGGATTAGAAGATTGAGCATCTAAAAAACATTAGAGAACTCAATGTAGAATCATTCCCACTAATATACCAAAATACTCACTTTGCCCTTGTGGACTGTGCCACATAATGCCTAACACAGGGACAAAATTGGGCAATAAACTACAGCTGCCTGAAAACCATGGCTTATGAACAAAACCCTGCAGCCATTAATACGGTGTTGCTGAAGAGAAGAGTATAAACCCCTGTCTCAAAGACATTGTCAAAGTTCCACTGCTGCTTGATGAAAGTTGCTGCTATCCAAAGATATCCTGTGGGTTTACAAGAATTCATGATAAGGAAGAGAGTTCGTCAAACATTGGGGATGTGCACCACTACTAACAGAAGTAGGTTTTCTATGCATCTTAGTGAGAATACTACCATCTTGGATATAAACAAATACATCTAAATATTCAATACAATACTTCTGAAGTTTTTCCACTCATTTAAAGTAGAAATTGCCAAAAAAAATGGATTGAACATATTGATGACAGATTAGGACCCCTAAGGCCAATACCTGAGCTACAAACAGAAGGAAACTAGGTATACAAATGACCACCATCACATGATCTAGCTCTTTTTAGCTTTTTCTGCTTCACTTATTGCTTTCTCACGTGATCATACATTTTTTTCACTTTAAATGCTAAAGATCAACATCGTTGTTACTTACATTCACTTTCTCCTCTGGTTCAGCCACTTATGCTTCTTTCCCCAAATGTATACATTAAGGCAAAGGACTCATAGGTAAAGCACACACCCTCTTTCAAGAAGAAAGGGGATTTACCTGGTATCTTAGCAAAAGACCTTTCTGTAATGAAGTGAATCCAGTTTCCTGGCTGTATGTGTGCTTAAGTGTTCATAATGAATGCTGCCACAAATTATGTCACTTTACATCACATCTTAAGCAGTATGTGTAAAGCAGTCTGATATAGAAAACTGCTATTTGTAAGACTCTTTCCCTATTTTGCTGTCCACTGCCCTTTTGTTCCCCCCAGTGAAACCAGCAGAAATTGTGCAGCATTCCATTTTCCCAGATAATGAGCAGGTCAAACACTGGATTGTCCTACTTAAGGAAGGTGATCAGAGCACAAACCACAAGAAGCAGATGCATCTCAAGGTGGCCACACGGATATTCAATTCCCCATTTGCAACGACACCAGGAAATGCCTGTGCAAGTGTTATACTGTGACATTCACATCGATTTCCAGCAGAAGAATGCCCATCCACACTTCGGATCATTTCAGGTACCCTGTTACTTGTTTACTGATCCAGTTTCAGCAGCAGATGCTTAAGCTTTGTTAGTGCCTGTAGAGAATGAAAGCATAGTACCACAGTCCTCTGCATATACAGACTGAAGGGAATAATGTTGCCAATAGACTCTGCTGGTTCTGTTCCAGGGGACAACTGAAGTGGTTTCATCAGTCTTCCAGTAACAATCTGATATAAGGGACTGCATCAGGCTTTGGGGGGGGGGGGGGGGGTTGGGACAGGATTTTCCAAACCAAGAAGTAGCAGCAAGGATCTGAAAGAAAAGAGGGTGTACATGAGGGAATGCCAATTCTGCAGTCAGTGGCAGCAAACTATCTTCTGCAAAACTCACAAGTGAGGGCACACAGTCTTTCCTATAACAGGAATTTAGCGAAATCCAAGGAAAAATAACATTTTCTCAGTTGTCTGTGACCTAATCTGACTACAGTAAAGGTAATTTCCAGGCTAATATCACCAGTGTAATATGAGTAGTGGTTTAATACATTTGCTGTAGTTTGCATTACAGTTCAAAATGTACATCAAGTTGGTCAGTTTAAAGTAATTGCTGAAGAGCAGAGCACATGCTAGTTGAGCTCATCTCTTTAGTTGGGCCAACCAGAGGTAATAAAAAACAAATTATATCATCTTCCTATTGAGAAATGGTTCAAATGAAGCCACCTGGAAACCTCCTTCTTCAGGGTAACTTTTTTGATAACTGGAAATTGTGATTCTAGTAATTGACTTATGAATGTCTACAAGAACATCTGAAAAATCTGAAAATGTGTAGAGTACCACATTTCTGCATTCCACAATGGGAGAAGTCCTAGAAGTATATAATACATCTAAGTTTCAAAAGGGAGAATGAGATCATATTGTTGTTAATGTGAACCAATAATGAATCTACAGTAAATCCAAAATCTGTTTTTTCACAAGGGCACAAGACTCCACTGAGTATGTAGATGTTTTCAATATTGAATTGAAGAATCAAGCCAAAGAATGTAAATTTGATAATTTACTTCAAAGACAGAATCATGTAGAATCAGAAATGGTGAAAAAGAGTCAGAGTACTGACAGAATTACACTTAATGTTAAATGAAGCAACTGATATGTGCAGAGCAAGTTAAACTGCCTAAGTCACTGTTTAAAAATACCATAAGGAATCGGATGTATTTAGAGTGTTATGAGTGATGGAAATGTCAAAAGCAAGTGAAGTGGAGGAAAACAAGTCAAGAATGTTCTGGCAAGCCTGAGAAGCAGAAGCAATGTATTCTTGATTAGCTCTGTACGAGGGTAATACTAAAAGAACAATAAAAAGAAACATGCAATTAATCAAGAATGCAGAAGCTCTAGAAAATAAAGCACTTTGCTAAAGTGTGTAACATGAAATAAACAAGTTTCAGTAGAAAGGACTATAAGCGTTGGACCAAAGTTATGAAAATGAGTTGCATGTGGTTACGATCTGAGTTGAGAATGTGTCCCCAGAAAACGAGTTGAAAATCAGGAAAAGAAAGCTTGAAACTTCATGTGGTTGGCAACTGCATTCTATTAGTATTACCGTGCACTTTTAGTAATAAGCCGGTGACAAGCATCCAGTCTCACTGCTTTCATTACAACTGTAATAACTTAGCTTAAAAGTTAAGAATTCACTTCTGTATTTACACTCTAGCAATTAAACATTTTTATATGTTTATATTTGCCATAATTTATGTTCCATATTTTAGGTTGAGAATAGATGATACTGAGAAGCCAGCTGTATTTTTGAATACTAGGTTGAATATAGATGATCCTGAGAAGCCAGTTGTATTTTTGAATGCTCTTCCTGTGTGTGTCCTCAAATGGCCGTCTGTGCAAGGTTATATCAACTGCCTTATTTTTATCTCAGCTGAGTCTTGCCAAGGCGACTGGGGGATCCCATGACAACTCATTCAAAGGTCAGTATTTTGACTCTGACTCTGACTAATTTTGTCATAGTGAAAGTTGATTTATTATTTTGCAGGACAGGGGTCCAGGGAAGTAAATAGTGTGGGAAGAAATAGCCAGGGAATTGCTATGGCTAGGCTTGTATAGGCCCTAGGGCCAATAGCCTAGTACCAACCTATGAACCTATGCAGTGAACACAGTGGGCAATTAGTAATTACAAAGCACACAAGGTCAGATCATTATGGACTACCCACTCTCCAGTTATATTAACATGCAGAACAGAAGGTAGAGTTTTAGACAGCTTGCTAAATGGCACATCATCACAAACATGTGCATTGTTTATTTTACAGGCCCAGGAAGAGCTTTGCACCTCAGGATTACAGGGTATGTTCCACTGCCTGGATTTTCCGAATGTTGATATGGGTGGTCCATTCTAAAAGTGGCTTCAGTCCCTCAGAACAATGTGAGAAAACTCTAAAACTGAAGTCTCAGATTGAGATACAAGAAAAAAGAAGATTTCAGAGTAGGAAGTGAGATGAGTTATGGTAATATGGCAGAGGCTATTGCAGCATATCTGAGACCAGGGTATTGTGGCACAGATTAACAGTAAGCAGGTTATATGTTGAGTAATTGATGAAAACATTAGTGAGTCCCACTCTGTTGACTACTTGTATGCCAAACCTCACACCATGAACTTTAAAGTACAGAAATGCATTATTTTGCAGGGAAATAAGCCTCTCTGAACCCCTGCATCTCTACATACACTAGCTCCAAGACTGAATAACAGCGAGGGCAAAATAGGCTCCCCATTGAGATTCTGAGAACCATAACTGTGAATACTGGAATAAAAAAAAACAGTAAAATTAAAGATGAACAGAGAATATTGACAATCACTATTCCCTTTTTAATTTATTTTTTACAGGAGGCAAGCCCTTCTGCACCTCTAATTCATGCTACTTATATATATATATATATTAAATCATATTATGGAGAAATAGGGCTGCCACCTTTCATTGTGAACCAAGGCCACACCCCTCACACCTCCTATAACCCTGCCCATCTGCTCCCTTCTCCCTGCCCACTTTCCACCCATTTCATGACATCATCATCACACCAGATGAGAAGGAACGCCCTCTTTTTTCCATTTGTGATGCTTTTTCTCTGCTGATTTACTATGCTTTTCCGTTAAAAAAAAAGTATATTTTTCCTGCATTTGTACAGTGTTTTCCAGACTACCAAATAATTGATTTCCAGATAGTCTGGAAAAAATGGATGGGTACCACCATTATGGAGAAAAAGGGAATCCTCTGAGACACAGTAATGTCATCAGACTTAGTATCAGTACATCCCCGTTTTTGCACATTCAGTCTAATTGTTTCAGGATTTGCATTTACAAGTCCTGGAATTTAAAACTGTTACCTGGAAATCAGGAAGTTTCCACAATTTTGCACTGACCCTGTTGATAAATTTTCAAGACAACTAAAGTATATCAATACAGGTGTATTCAAGTAACACAAAAACTAAACAATGTGAGTGAATCCAAGTGAACTTAATGTATATTCACTCCCCATTTTCACAAGAACACTTCAGAATACAAGCTTCTAGTACAACTTTAAATTACCAATAACTTCTTCCAAGAATATGTAGAATGATTCTTTACTAGACCAATTCTTCTGTGCACTACTTAAAAATATTAATTAAAACTGGCATAATACTCCAAAACTGGAGGGAGGATCTTTAGTAGTGAAGGTATTCTCAGAGTACTAAGTCAAAACAACAAATGCACAAAATACAGCAGTCCTCCAGAGTTCCATGGCACTGACTAGACTTTTCCAGATTTATTAACGAATATCCTCCTTGGTGTTGTAATGAATGAGGTTTACCATGCAAAGAGCCTAGAACACATGTAGAATATGTATTTGTCTTATTTAGCAGTCAGTTGGCCACACTGTGGTGGGATGTAAGTGATAAAACACACTCCATCAATTTTATGTGTCAAGGATGCTTAACAGGCTCTATAAAACTGCAATAGCATAACATATTTAATCCTTTGCATTCAAATTCAAAAGAAGAGGAAAATGAAGCATGTCTTGGAAAACAGAATGTAATCTTAGAAGCATTAAGTGAATTATTTCAACTCTGTTTAAGTCAGAAGATAGTGTCCAAGATTTAAGCAAAGTTATGACAATCATAAAGGATAAAAAAACAATAACCATTACACTTGGAACATTAACTACATACTGTGGTGATTGTGCTGATATAGTGGCCAATTTTTAAAGTTTTGCTGTGAATCTGGCCATTTTATGCAGGGTCCTAAGAGAACGTCCCTATTCATAATTTTACCTCATAAGTCAAGTTTAAACGGAAAGCATTTCAGTATCTCATAACACTGCATTCACAATCTTCAGTGTCCCAGGCTCTGACAGGACATACTTATAATGAACCCAGGTGTGAATCTATGTAAATCAGGGGTAAGGCAAAGCAACTTGGGCAGTGTCATTGACAAGCTGCTTAAAAACTCACCCTACCTTACAAAGGGATTCTACTTGCTCATCTGTTTACTTCAAAACCTCTGAAAAACTAAAGCATCACTGGGTTAACCATGCTTAAGATCTCAAAAACTGCCAATGTAAGTCCTAGCAGTGCTGTTATAAGCAGAAATAAACCCATGTTTTAACCCCCCATATGTCTCAGCAGCTTAATAAAAATGTATTTGCTACAGCTGTGGAGTGGAGAGAGTTGCTGAGGGTAGCTACACACTTACAATCATCCACAACCAAGCTCATACACAAAGACCAAGGCTTAGTGAATCAGTACAGGATGGTTTCAGATTGTAAGCACAGTGCTGCTTGAATTGAGGCCTGGATCTGGTTGTGATGCTACTCCAGGCAGAGAAAAATGAAGCAGCAGAAGAGACTAACATTAGGATACACTAGACAAGGTTCTGCAATACATCAGGATACACCAGACAAGGTTCTGCAGTACATCAGGATACACCAGACAAGGTTCTGCAATGCACAAAAGGCTCTGAAGGAACAAGTCTGACACTTCCAGCTGGAAGGAAATCTTGACATCGTAAATCACAAGGTTTCAACCGGGAGCAGCTATGATGTGTAGATGTTTTTACCTAGAGATATTCTTTCTAGAATAAACAAAAAACATGTATTTCTACACTCAAAGTTATCACACAGTATCTGCACCATGAAAAAACGTAGTGCTTTGCAGGGTAGGTCATCAATGAATAATTACTGAGTCAAGACATTTTGCCATAAAAGAAAAAGAAAAAGAAACTTTAAACAATAAAACCAAGCTATCAGTTCTTAGTTCATCTTGATCTTAAAGAAAAGTGTTAAGATTATTTTATTGTATTCATAAAGACTTAAAATGCTGCTTGAAGTCTATTTCCCAACACACGCACATATAGATACACATACACACACACACACACACACACACACACACACACACACACACACACACACACACACACACACACACACACACACACAGATGTGCACTCAGTCTCCTTACCAAGACCTCTGATGGCGTCATACTTTAACTGACCTGGCAGAGCTTTTGCCCATTTGACCACATGTACCAGCTGTCTTTCTCCGAGTTCATTAAGACTTGTTAGAAGATTGGCTGCTGTGTCAGGCAGGCTGTTGTCGTGGCCTGAGTACACTGTAATGGGTTCAATGGCTTCTAGGATGTTAAGGAATGCTGGCTGGCACTGGAATTGGTCTAAAAGTGGTGGCCCACTTTCTGCAGATCCTTGAGGCACAAGTTCCTGCTGGTTCATGCCACTTCCTGATTCTGACTCTTCTTGAATCTTCAAATGTCCCAGCTTCTTCAGTTTGCGAGCTGTACAAAGTTAAAAAAAGACATGACTTGTAGGGAGGAACGTTATATAGAACACAATTAACATAACACAGACTACGTGTTCCAAGCAGCTATAGACAGTGTGCAAAATACATCAAATGTTTACATCAGCAGGAACCTCGAATTACCCAAAGCTCCATCAATCTTCTTACATAATATGAATCTCAAACTGAAATCTGTCTGATCATAGATGAAAGCAACACTCTTGTACACAATCCTAGATCTCTCTCTGCCCATGTGTCCTCCTATCCCAAGCCCTTTTAAATACCTCCATGGATCAAATCTACACACTCCATCATTCATTCTCTGTATGGTCCACTACCCTCTCATAGGTTCATAGGTTAGTACTAGGCTAATTGCCCTTGCGAGCCGTTTTAAGCCTAGCCAATTATCCCTTGTGAGACTTGAATCCTGCACCATGTGCTTGTAAGGCAAACACCTTAACGATTAGGCCACCCTCCCAACCCTCAATAAAGATTTTCAAATGTTGAGCAAGACGTTGATTCCAGTAATATCAAGCTTGTGCCCTCACTTCCTTCCCCTATGACTTTCCCATTCAGTGTCAGTCCACACCCATATATCTTCACTTACTTTGCATATCCAGACTATTATCTTTCCTGTCCTTTCTGTTCAACAGTAAATACAGTCAGTTGCCTCATTTCATTCACGGATTGTTCTCTTTCCCTCTTATGGCACAGGTAATTGTGCTAGCTTTTCTCTGCACTCTGTCTATCATTCTGAGTTCCTTCCTTTTTATAAAGTCTCAGGAAAAATCAACAGTACTCAAACGGTGGCCTGACTATGGCCTATAAAATGATGGTACTACTTCACCGGTTCTGAATATATGCTGCAGTATTCTGTTTGCCCTGGTGGCAGCATGCTCACAAACTAGAGTGAAACCTTTTTTCTTGTATCCCCTGGCTCAAGAGCATCCAGCCACAGATTCAACCAAGTGCATTTGTTTCCTATCACTGAGGTGAAAGCCAGTTACTCTGCAGCTGTGATCCAGATAGCCATGTGAGATTTTTAAATTTTCTGTCTCTGGGAATTAATGTTCACATTTGCAGATGCAATGGGTTACTATGTCTTCCCCACTGAGCATGATCATGCCTGCATATGCCCAGTGAAGGGGAAAATCAATGCTCTTGGCTCATACACCGTTTGACGTGCTCCCCCCCAATGGTGCTCACACTGTAATGAAGAACTGGACTGCCTCTCTCCACCCTACATAGGTAAGCTAGTGTTGGCCACTGACCCTCCCTCTTTGGCCCTCAAGTGCCCATGTTCTCAGTTGATCCTGGACTGTCTATGTCACAGGTAGGTCTTGATCCTCTGTGACATGGAACTGACTGACACATGTCATGGCCAAAATGCAGTACCTTACATTTGTCCACATTAATCTCTGACTACTTAGTTAATTTTGCCAAATCTTTCCTTACACACTTCTCTCCATCCTCTTTAGATGAGCCTACAGTGGTGCCATCTACAAAAAAAGGTTACTTATTCTGAGGCTGCTGTGGTGCAGGGGTTAGCATTGTCGCCTCACAGCAAGAGGTTTTCCAGTTCGATTCTTGGTAGGAGCGTCTTCTGTGTGGAGTCTGCATGTCCTCCCTGCGGTCGAGTGCATTCTAAAGACATGCAGGTACGTGTGTGTGTGTGTACATACACATGTGCGTGTATCTTATGTGAAGGTTGGGTGTTGGGCTGGCAACTCAACACTGTAAAAATTCCACTGCCAATCAATCTGTGGACCGGTAATCCGTTGTGGCAACCCCTAACTAGAGAAGCTGAAAGACATTGCTATTCTGAGTTCCCTAAGATACATCTGAAACAAGCAAATGAAAAGTACAGTTTTGTACCTACCATAAATGTAGATGTCCGAACTGGATAGCATCTGCAGTCATAACAAGTGGGTTGTCCTGTCGTCAGGCAGCCCTGCAGTCGGCCGGATTCCAAAGTCCGGGTCCGGCCTCGGCTGATGTCGCGCTCCACCCGACGTCATCTCTGCTGGTCTTCGGGTATAAAAGCATCAGCCGACGCCATTTTCCTCAGTGTTTCTTGCCCCAGATGCCAGTAGCCCTCTTGCAGGGTAAAATTTGGATAGATGCCAATGTTTCCAAATAGATAGAGGTAAACACAACAATAAGCATATATGTACATATATACAAACAAATACACCATAAAAGACTCCCCCCCCAAAAGCTAGCTATTAGGAGGGTAAACACCCTAGGAGTACCACAGAGGGGAAGGAGGGAGGGTAATCCTGACTGCAGATGCTATCCAGTTCGGACATCTACATTTATGGTAGGTACAAAACTGTACTATGTCCTTCATGGATGCATCTGCAGTCATAACAAGTGGGTAGAATACCATAGCCAACTAGGGGAGGAGGATAAAGGTAGATTATGGTGTGTTTAAGATCCCTTGCAGTACAGCAGTGGCAAACCCTGCTCGGGATCTGGAATAAAGAGGCAAATTATAATGCTTGGCAAATGTATGCACGGAGGTCCAAGTAGCCGCCTCAATAATGTCTTTGGTTGCCACTCCTCGTAAGAAGGCTGTGGTAGTGGCTGTTGCCCTTGTAGAATGAGGTCTTATGTTCTGTGGAATTGGTTTTCCATGGAAGGAGTAACAGTATCGTATGCAATTTCCTATCCATTTGGAGATTGTCTGTTTGGAAATAGCTTTTCCTTCCCTTCCAGTTGCATAGGCTACAAAAAGTTGGTCAGTCTTTCTGCCATTTTTTGTTCTGTCCAAGTAGTAGCGTAGCTGTCTATGTACATCCAAGGTATGCAGTATTCTTTCCCCTCTGTTTTGTGGGTTGGGAAAGAAGGAAGGTAGGTGGATTGCCTGGTTTAAAGATACTCTGGATACCACCTTAGGCATAAATGTAGGATTAGTCCTCAAGGACACTCTATCTTGGTGGAAGATTAGGAAGGGTTGCACTGCCATTAAGGCCTGTAGTTCTGAAACCCTCCTTGCTGAAGTAATTGCCAGTAGGAAAGCAGTTTTCCATGACAGGTGTTGTAGGTCTGCTGTTGCTGCTGGTTCAAAGGGTGCTAGTGTCAACTTTTCTAGCACAAAGTTTAAGTCCCAAGCTGGTAATGGTGGTTTCCTGGGAGGTTTTACATTCTTGATTCCTCTGAGGAACTGCCTGAGCAAAGGGTGTGAAAAACAGGAGGATCAAAGCTGTATTCTGCTGAAATAGCTGATGCATGTATCTTGATGGAGGAGTAGGACAGGCCTGAATGAAGAAGTTCGCCAGATACTCCAGAATGTTAGGCATATCTATGTTTGACACATCTTTTCCTCTTTCGGTACTCCAAATGACAAACCTTTTCCATTTTCCAGCATAGTTCTTTCTTGTTGAAGGTCTGCGTGCTTCAAGAATAATGTCTTTAACTCTTTGGGAAAGTTCTGGATTAGCTGCTGCTATGTGATGTTCCATGCAGTCAGTTGCAGCGTTTTTAGGTTTGGATGTATGATGCTGTAGTTGTTCTGAGTTAACATCAAAGGCATCAGGGTATTGGCCACATGTTGTTCCGAGACATGCTCTTCAGTAGTGGATACCAGTGTTGTCTTGGCCAGTTTGGGGCTATCAGGATTATCCTTGGACGTTCTTCCTTGATCTTTAGTAGTACCTTGTGTATCAGAGGAAGAGGAGGAAATGCATATGCTGTTAGGCCTTTCCAGTTGAAGGAGAGTGAGTCCACTTTCCATGCTAGTGGGTGGAATGTCCTCGTGCAGAATTTTTCGAGCTGGTGATTGAGAGGTGATGCGAATAGGTCTATCTGTGGCATTCCCATTTCTTTGAGATGGTCTTGAAGATGTCCGGGTGCAGCTTCCATTCGTGGGCATCGAAGTGGTTCTGCTTAGTATGTCTGCTAGAGTATTGTCTTTCCCCGGTACAAATATTGCCTGTAACTGAATGTTGTAGCTGAGTGCCAGGGTCCACAGCTCCAAGGTCATTCTGCATAGGGGGTATGAATGAGTGCCTCCCTGTTTGTTGATGTACCACATGACTGTGGTGTTGTCTGTCCTTATCATCAACTGGCCCTCTTTGAGGAAAGGTTTGAACTTTTGGATTGCCAGTTGTACTGCCAGCATTTCTTTTAGATTGATGTGCAGGTGAATTTGATCCTGTGTCCACAATCCTTGCACGCATTTGTCCAGCATGTGGGCCCCCCATCCTAGATCTGAAGCGTCTGTTGTGATGGTCTGGCTTGGTTGACATCTGCGGAAGGGCAGGCCTGGGTTTGACTGGCATGCCTGAGCCCACCATAGAAACTCCTGTTTTAAGCATGGAATTAGTGGGATTTCTATTTCTAGACTGTGTCTGTGTTGGGACCATAAATTCTTTAGGTACCACTGTAGTTTCCTCATATGTAGTCTGGCAAATGGGACCAAGATTATGCATGATGCCATGAAGCCCAAGGCCTGTAGAAATTTTCTTGCTGTTAACTTGTTCAGTTTTGTTAGTGCCAAGAAGTAAAGAGGAAGTTCTTTTGTTTTCTGTAGACAGGAATGCCATTTGTTGTACTGTGTCCAATTCCGCGCCCAAGAATGTCCTTGTTTGGGATGGTATCAGCCTTGACTTTTGTAAATTGACTGTGTATCCCAGTCCTTGTAGCAAGTAAATGACCCTTTGTAAATCTGTTGTCAGCTTGCTTTTGTTGTCCCTTGTAGCAGGCAGTCGTCCAGGTATGGATAAATTTGAATCCCCTGTAGTCTGCAATGGGCGATTACTGATGCCAGGCATTTTGTGAATACTCTGGGCGCAGTAGATAAGCCAAAGGGCAATGCTGAGAATTGAAAGTGCTCTGATCCTGCAAGAAATCTGAGGTATCTTCTGCAGATTGGTCGAATTGGGACGTGCAGGTATGCCTCCTTGAGATCTAGAGTTACCAGCCAAGACTCCTTGCCCAGCATGGGAAGAAGTTGCTGTAGGGTCAGCATTTTGAATTTTGGGACGATGATGTATGTATTTAAGGTGGACAGGTCGAGAATTGGTCTCCAACTTTTTTCCTTTCTTGGAACTAGGAATAGTCTGGAGTAGAACCCCTTTCCTTGTTCTGCTGTTGGCACTCTTTCCACAGCTCTCATGTTTGCTAACTCCATTATCTGGCAGAGCCTCTGTTTTTGATGTGGAGGTAGATTTGGCATTCCTCTTTGACTGGTAAAGTGTGGAAGTGAAACCGTAACCTTGATCTATGGTTTGTAAAATCCACTTGTCTTTTGTTATGTAGTGCCAGTTCTTTGAAAATAAGGTTAACTTTCCGCCTAGAGGAGCTGCTATCTGTTCCCTGGTAGGCGGATTTAGGATTAAGTCACTGTGACTGTGCTGATGTAGAGGCAGTGGCTGTGTCTGTGCCTCTGTTGTTACCTTGCCACTGTCGTCCTCTGTAGGCACCTCCTCTGGATTGGGTTCTGCCTCTGGAACGTCTATTCCTGCCCCTTTGAAATTTTGCAGAGTCAGGAAAGGACCAATTTTTGGCAGGCCAGTTCCTGCTAAACCTTGGGGGTTGGACTTGCAGGAAATCTTTAACAGTTTGAACAGATTTTGCCTTTTCTTCCATTTTCTTCATGACCTGCTGGGCAGGTGTACCAAACAAACTTGTCTTGTCCATAGGAGCATCTAGCAACTTAGCTTTAACATGATCCGGTAAAGCTTGTTCCTTTAACCATGCATGTCTTCTTATCACTGTGCCTGTCATGGCTGATCTAAATGAAGCCTCCAGTGCATCATAGCCACATTTTAAAGAATGGTTGCTAACCTGTTGTATGTTATTTACCATCTCTAATACATATTTCTTATCAAGAGATTCATCAGTAGTTAGCTTTTTAGTTAACTGATCAAGCATAAACTCTTGGTATTGTATCATGTGAAACTGACAGTTTAAAGCTCTAGCTGAGAGAGTAGCTGAAGTGTAGACCTTTTACCCCATCTGTCTAGTGACCTTGCTTCCCTTTCAGAAGGAATAGGGTTTTAGCTGTGGTTGCGGCTACTGCCTTGGGACCCTGGGATATAGTTTCTGGGTCTGCAAGAGGAGCCTTGTAAAGGTGGTGATGAGTATCTGGCACCCTGTAAAATCTGTCTGGTTTGGCAGGGGCTGGGGTAAAGAATCTGGAGCGGAGCAAACATCATTGAAAGCATCATCCACCACAGAGAGAACAGGAGGTATAGCTAAGGGCCTGTGCTGTGGTAGGTGCAGAAAAGTCCTAAGTCTTTTCTGGAGTCTGAAAAATCCTGTTGCTGCCATTGGAACTGTTCTCGCATGGCATGCAGGGTTTCTCCAAAGGAGAATTCTTCTGGTGGGGAAGCAGCTGGAATGGATTCTTCAGCATCAGAATCTTCGAAATTGGAAAAGGAGCCTCAGGCTGGTCAGTTATGTCTGATTCATGAGCAGAATCATCAGAAGACACTGGCTCAGGGGCTCTGCCCTAGGTCTCTTCTCTGGGGCTGAGAGGCCCTGTCTGGGTGAGATTGAGATCCTCTAATTAAAGAAATTAAATCTTCTGCCAAAGAAAGCATTTGAGAACTAGAAGAGGGCCTGGATGAGGGGGGTTTAACAGGCACTGAATTAGTAGTCTTGGCTGCTTTAGCCCTGGCGAAGGCCTTAATGGACATGGCTGCTGGAGGCCTAGCAGTACCACGTGCTGGGGTAGAGACATCCAAGGGGATGGTATCTGATAAGTCAGTCACCGTAGTGGGTAAAATTTCTGAGGTCGATTCAAGAGTTGTAGCAGGGGCCTCAGTTGTAAGAATAGGTTCAGCTGTACTTTGAGCAGTTTTCTCGGTTTCGGCCGAAACCGAGACACTCGCGGTTTGCTTTGCCGTGGTTTCGGCCGAAACCGCGGACCGCGAGTGTCGGTCTTTATCTTTGCGTTTTTTGGGGGTAGTCGGAGAATCCGACGACATAATGTACGCAAAATCAGTACCGAAAAACTGCTCTGCAAACTCCGACCGACGCCTAAGCGTTCGTCGGTTGAAAGAGGCACAGGCCGAACAGGCTGCTACGTCGTGGGCTGGGCCTAAACAAGGCAGACAGTAAGAGTGGAAATCTTTATGAGGTATTTGTTTCCCACAGGTTAAACAATTGTTAACTTTTTCTGACATCGGCTGAGGCAAGAAAGAGTCCCCAACGGGGTACTTAGCTTTAGAAGTCTTCGAAGTAGTATTCGGTAGAAGTAATCTCTGGATCCGACCGACCGGCACTTGCGAACAGCTTCTGCTTCGGGCGCCACGCGGCAAGAAAGACTGAGGAAAATGGCGTCGGCTGATGCTTTTATACCCGAAGACCAGCAGAGATGACGTCGGGTGGAGCGCGACATCAGCCGAGGCCGGACCCGGACTTTGGAATCCGGCCGACTGCAGGGCTGCCTGACGACAGGACAACCCACTTGTTATGACTGCAGATGCATCCATGAAGGACATCAACACATCACCTCAAAACAGGTCTCAGTGACACTGCATTAATCACTTCCGGTATTCCAGACACTGTCTCATTCACTATGACCCTTTTTATTTCTACAATGAATCATGATGAAGCTTAATTTATTGTTTTCATCCCTACTCCAAATCGCTGCATTTTTTTCAAGGAAGTGCCTTTGGGGAACATTCCTACACTTTGCTGCAGTGTTGGTAAATCACATGTACTGGTACTATTCTGGCATGCTAAAAAAGCAGGTGTAAAACTACATCCGGTGTGTTGACAACTTCTTGCTACAAAACCATGTTGGTCAGTCTCCTGGTATTAGTTATCCAGAAAAATCCACAAGTCTTCCACTCAGCATCACAACCTACAGTTTTCTTTAATGTTCCTGCTACTAGTCTTGTATAAGGGTGCCACATTTAAACACATGTAGTCAGCATACGTACCTACCAGACTCTTGAGAATCTTTGAAAGTAATCTGTCAGATCTTTTTGCCTTATCATCCCATAGGACAGCCAATGTCTTTTCCTTGTACTTGCTTTACCGCTGTCTAACTCATGTCATATCTGTCTACTGCTCACTCCTGATTTAATTATCTTTTTCCTGGTGCGGCTGCCTGTGCCCATACCATTTATGAAGAATGATTGAAAGTAGTTAATTAATCTTTCACCTTTCTCTGTCCACTGCCTTTTGTGAAGAATAAGGCAATGCAATTTCCCAACAGTTTACCTTTTCTCTGTAACTCCTTTGCACCCTTCAGTCCTTGATATCATTATCTCACCATCTCTTTTCATGTTTGCACACTGAAAGATCTATATTCACCTATTTCATCCTCACTATCAAACAGTCTTTTAACTTTTGCTTCACTGACTGTTAGCCCCTCTGTTTCCTTTCTACATGCTTTATTTGAATAGCTTCTTACATGTGACTAGCACATATATCATTCAAGGAAGAGAAGAAGTGTTTCTGTTTTCAAATTTTCATTGACAGACATTTTCAGAGCAGTGTACTGACTGATGCTGTAACACCACTGGTCCTTGCCCAGCAGAAACTCCTGTCTGTGAGAGAAGAGTCTGGGATTAGCTACTGAACCATACAATATTAACCTGATATATGAGGCTCCATGCTTTCTACTACAAATTGAGCTTTTCTTGTACATTTTCACTGTGGTAAAAACCTGTGTATATATTTTAAAGAAATGTATTCAATAAAAGTGAAGTAGTCTGATGAAGTATTTAATAAAGGATGAAATTGTTAGAGTCCAGCTAGCTGTAGCAAAACAAGTAAAATGTGTTTCTTCCTGCTAGCTTCCTCAACTGTCAATTTTTCTCTGCAAATAATTAATTTACTGGTAAACATAGAATACAAAGTGGTATTCAAAGATTTTGTGTACAAGCACATACAGAACACACACACACACACACACACACACACACACATATATATATATATATATATATATATATATATATATATACATATACATATATATATATATATATATATCAATGGGTTACCTTCACTTCCCCTAAAGCTCATTTGACTGACATTCATTTGACTGACACCAGCTGACTGACACTTCACTTCCCCTAAAACTCATTTCCCTGACAATTAGTACTGGAAGTGTGTAGAGCACTGTAAGGCAAGTAAAAGGAATATATCCTTTTCCCCACTGCAGTGTGACCCTGGAGTTGGTACATATAGTTGGGGGGGTATTGGGGGTATAGCCCCCCCACCTAGTTTGGTTTTACTGAACAATATAAAACCAAAAGCAGAGAATATAAAATCAAACTAGGTTGCTGTGCCCCCCAAACACACCCTAACTATATATACCAACTCCGGGGTCGCACTATAGTGGGGAAAATGACATATTTCTTTTACTTGCCTTACAGTGCTCTACACACTGCCAGTATTAACTATCAGGGAAATTAGTTTTAGGGGAAGTGAAGTGTCAGTCATTTGGTCTCAGTCAAATGAATGTCAGTCAAATGAGCTTTAGGGGACGTGAAGGTAACCCATATATATATATATATATATATATATATATATATATATATATATATATACACATATATATATATATATATATATATATGGTTCCCCTTCAGAAACCTGAATGATCATAAGCTCGAAATTCATAAGCCTGAAACCAAAAGCCTGAAAACTCAAAAGCCTGAAACTCAAAAGTCTGAAAACACACAGAATACAAATAATGCTAATATGCCAGTACAAAGACACTACTATCTACCCACTTACCTTAACCCAAACCCTAACCCTAAAGTCTGTCACTATCGCACACACGCCTAACCTGTGCCCTAACACTAACTCACTTAACCCGCCCCTAACCCTAATGTAAAAACAATCACACACTTACCTGAACCCAACCCTTAACTTTCCAACACAGCGCTAATAATAGCGAAGCCACATTAAAGTCAGTATGTGTATTTTGTGTGTTTTCAGGTTTCTGGTCTTAGGCTTATGAATTTCGAGCTTATGGTCATTCAGGCTTTTGAAGGGGAACCATATATATATATATATATATATATATATCTATATATATATATATATATATATATATATATATATATATATATATATATATAAAATAGGTTTCCATGCATTTCAACTAATGTTAGTTAGTCTAAACTTAGTTTTTTTCTTTTTGGCCTAAGTAAATTTGTTCTAAATGCATTGGTTATAAGTTTGGATTTTAAGTATTATACTGATGCTTGTTTCATAGAGTAATGTATTTTGTGACTATGTACATTTATTTTTTTGATATTTTTGTAAATGAATGTTGGGTTAGACTCATAGCTAGAGATACGCTGAAATGTGGGTGCTCATTCTGACATCTCACTCTCTGGGTTATGGGAGTTTACTGTTTTCCCCACTGTAAATCTTGGAATTTGACTATATAATTAACAAGGGTCTGGGGGTGTGGAGGCCCCCTGCAAAGACACTTTTTTTTTCTCAAAGTTTTGAGTTTTTCATTAATTGAGTTTAGATGTACTTATGTGAGATGGAGTAATTTTAGATGAATCAATATAGACTATATACAGATTATGATAGGTTGCTCAGTCATAAACAGGACATTGTGTTCGATCTTGATTTCATCTTGTGAATGAAGTTTGAGAGGAGAATCTTGACATCCAGGTAGAGAATGGTTCTATGACGTTTCATCGAGGGTACTTTTAATCACGTATAGAGAAAACGACTGAAAGTACGTTTATCTGAAAAATCATTTTGTCAAAAACATTCTGAACATATATATATATATATATATATATATATATACAAACACACACACACACACACACACACACACACACACACACACACACACACACACACACATAAACTTCCCCTTGTAACCCCATACTCCCTTAATTACACAGTCTAACTCCAAGTTCACACTCCCTTGGAGAAAAGAGAAAAACACCAGACATGGTGAATCAGTACTGGTGCACAAAGAAAATCATCTACAAATCTGGGGGTTCAACCTGACAGTGGGTATTAGCAACCCACACAAAATCTAAATTACTACTCTAGCAACTCCCATATTTAGGAATGACACCGTAAATGTCATCTCTAGACTAACATAGTTTTCGATGACAAGACTTTTCAGTCAAATGTACTTTCATTCACGTTTTTTTTGGCCATATGTGATTCTGTCAAAAGTACCTTCAATGAAATGTCACAGAACTTCTGAAAACACACAACACACAGGGTAATATTCAGTGAAACCTGATCATTAACTGTTCGTAGTGCATGGACCTTTACCTGCTCCCATGTACTACAGAAGTTTGAAAGAGAGAGAGAAAAGAAGGGAATAAGCAAGCAATAATGCCTGACATGGTGTCAGTTAAGTGTAATTAATGCCTGCCCAGGGGTGTTATGAGGCCCGACGCCACAAGTGGAGGGCCTCTACACCCTGGAAGGACGTTACACATTAACATACACCCTGGAGGGCATTATTGTGCTTAGAGAATGGGCTCTCTGTAAAATTGGGTTTACTATCAATTTTTCAATCGCAACTTGTGCGATTTACAAAATGTCGAGTGAGGCGTATGTCGACTCAAAACATTGACACAAGAAATGTCGGAACTTACATCAGCGAATGCAATATAGCATTCGCTGTTGTGAATTCCGACATTACAAGCCAGATCGCACTATAGTGGGGATCGGGAAATGTACCCTTACCCTCACTGTAGTGTGATCTCGGAGTTTATATATATAAGGGGGGGGGGCACAGTCTGGCAACTTTGAGAGGCAGACAGTCTCCAAGTTTGCTTTTAGTTTGAAAATGTCGACATTGACATTTTTGGACATCTGGTTTGGCATTTTCTTCATTCGATGTTGTGTGACCCGACATTTTGGTTCGACAATATCAGTCGACTACAGTCGAATAATTGATAGTAAACCATAAAATTGTTGTGTTTTTCTTGATGATTTATTTTTTTAAGTATTATATATTTTTTTATATATATTTTTAATGTAAAATAGTTTCTCCACCTAAGGTTTCAAACTTGCTGTAGTACAAGTTAATGGTGTTGGGAGGAAGAATTTTATATCAAACATATAAAAAAATAATATACTGCTTAAAAACTAATAACCAAGTAAAATACAACAAGTTTACATAGATACCATTCTCTCTCTCATACACATATACATAGTCTCTTCTGCTTTCACACACATTCACTCAGACAAGACCACTCTCACTCTCTCTCAGTCTCTCTCACACACACAGTCTCATCTACTTTCATACATGCATTCAGTCACACAAGATCACGCTCGATTTCTCTCTCACTCTCTTGATCTATCTCTCTCTCTCTCACACACAGAAACAAACACACATGCATGCGCACACACGCAAGCACACGCACACACACACACACACACACACACACACACACACACACACACACACACACACACACACACACACACACACACACACACACACACACACAATCTCTCAGCCTTTTTTTTTCCATTTTACGCTTGCTAGACAGCAAAATCACTGCTTAGCGAGCATAAAACAATGGCAGCTGTTAGTTTCTTTTGCAATCCAAGCTCCACAGTAGCTTGATATACTGCCGTGAAGCAGTGGACTTGTTTGTCAGAGGGCATTACTTGTACATTAATACCCTGCTGGAGAGCGTTCATTCTCCATTCAGGGTGTTGATGTACAGTTTGTTCATTCTCTAAACACATTGTAATAGCAGTGTTTCAAAGTTTAGAAAGCTGTAACACACCAAGTACTGCCACACAGAGTACAGCCACCCAAGAAGATCATCAGGATGCTGGTAAACACTTCATTCAGACTAAAAAAAAATTGGTACTTTTCCGTTATCGGGGCAATAGTTCTAATGTGACTGCACACTGTTAGCTCTAAAAGGGTTGTTTTGAAAGAGAACTGGTTAATATTATTACATATTAGAAAGGCAGGGTTGTGGGGGGCTCATTTCCTATCTTATAACTTTATTCTTGTCCGGGAAACGTGCATAAATGGAATAGAAAAATGGAGGGAAAAAAGCTAATCTCCTACATCATGAATGTAGTCTAGTTTAATCTTTCAAAAATGCCTTGAAGTGAAGAGCGTTTTCCTGGGATTTTTGCAGGGCATAATAATATTAACGCGTATGAATTAGACATGACAGTATTATTCTCACCACAAAATCTGGCGTTGCTCCTCCGACATGTACTAATTTTCTTCATAAAACTAGAACGGTTTAGTGTAGCGTGTATTTTATGCATATGCAAGGATCATTGTCGGTAAGTGTACAGACTACTGTTGGAAGAGCTTCCGTTATGAAAATTCGCTCTTTGAAACTCAAATGTCTGTCTTTATTTACTGACTTCAGTCATCAATGACTTCCCAGAAAACCAGAAAATTTATAAAAAACAAGTTAAAAACTATGAGACAAAAATCTGGAGATTCTCCGAAAATCTATGTCAGTTTCAGACCAGGGTGGCTTTATAGACTGACTGTCAGGTATTAGGTTTTCGACTGCCAAACAACCTAAAACCCCGCCCTAGAGGTTCCACCCCATTTCATTCAGCAAAATGGCTCTGGGAATGGGAGACTTTTTTCCCTGTATCACGTGTGAGTTACCACTGATGAAGTCTTTCTTTCTTTCTTTCCTTCCGTTTCACTCTTTTCTTACTTTTACTCTAATGTACTCTTCGTTTCCATTAGTGGTTAATTACTTTGCAGGTGAGCTTGTTGCACAATACAGGTAGTTTTGTAGTCATAAAAACAAATGACCTATACAAAAACAAGTTGGATTATTTAGGTCACAGATGTTTTAGAGAAGGTAGTTTAACTTCCAACTAAAGCGGGTCTTACTGTATCTTTTCAAATCACAGGGCTTTAAGTAAGGTACTTTAGATTTAGTTAATGCAGCAGCTAAACATTTGCCTAGTTGATACTTCCTTTGAGGTCATAACAACCTGTATTTCTCAGTGGGAATATCTTTCCCTTTCAAAACAACCGCTTCAGGGCTAACAGCTGTGCGATCATTGCATGTGCCTGCTAGTACGTTACAACTGTTGCCCTGATAACGGAAAAGTACCAAAAAATCAAACTGAAGCATTTGATACCTTTCTGCCACTCTTCTGCTCTGGCCACTGAGCACAGTCCATACTCTAGTACCAGACAAGTGCTTAACAACACAGAGGAAGTACTTAACAAGCTTGTCTTTATACTGCTTTCAGAGTATAATCATGGCACTCCACGCACTGCATACAAGTTAACATACTTGCACGCAACCATATATGCATATACAGCTACAGTGACAAAGCAGTGAACATAACATCCACTGAATTTAGACACCATTACAAAGTACAACATAATACATCAGTTCCATCACAGACATTCTCTAAAACCAAATGTCTCTAGAAAAGGCAACTTAAAAAACAAACTTAATGACCATCACCCTGCAGTAATGTTTTATACATGATTTAACGCTGTACAACAACTTTGGCAACTATACCCATATCCCATAAATAAAAACAGACTATCTTAAAGCATAACATTATTTACCATTGCTTTTCTTCCCCCAATTTTATTTACTTATTTAATATTTATTGACATTTGAATACTGGGAACGTCCGACTGGTTATGAACCCATTTTCAGCTGAAGCCCAGGGAGAAAAGCTCCAAAGTATTACAAAACATTTTAAGAATAATAATTTTGCAGTCTTTAAAAATAATACAAAAACTAATATAGTTTAAATAATTATACCAAATTAGATATAATATGAAAACATTGATTAAGAATAGATACAATTACCTATATGACAATGACTCAATAGTTAGATAAATTTTAGTCAGTTTATAGAGAAATTAAATGTAAGTTAGTATAATACAAACAGGAACTGCAATACAAAGTGAGAGAAGTGTAGGCTTGTGGTATATTTAAAGAGAAAACCAGGGGAGAGAAATTGATAGAAGTAAGAAAGTAAGTGATGACGGGAGAGTTAGAAGATGTAAGGTATGAATAGGTATTTGTTTACATTTAGGGATATAGATTTTCCTGCTGTTGTT
>NC_056749.1:350441032-350553532 GCF_019279795.1 Protopterus annectens
TGCATGGGCGTCACATTAGTGAAGGCTTCTCTCTTTCTTTAATAAGATACAACCATTAGCCTTATCAAAAGTCTAACTCATTTTTTAGGACAATCAGTGTGCGAAATGCAGATCAGTTGCTAATTTCAAAACCAAGTTAACTTTCTTTAGTTAGAAGTATTCACACACACACACACACACACACACACACACACACATATATATATATATATATATATATATATATATATATATAGAGAGAGAGAGATATATCATCATCATCTTTCGGCTGTTCCCGTTAGGGGTCGCCACAGCGGATCATCTGTTTCCATTTCTTCCTGTCCTCTGCATCTTGCTCTGTCATCACCACATCCATAAACCTTATCTTAGGCCTTCCTCTTTTTCTTTTACCTGGTAGCTTCATACTTAGCATCCTTTTCCCAATATACTCAGCATCCCTATACAGTACATGTTCAAACCAACGTAATCTTGCCTCTCTGGCTTTGTCTCCAAACCTTCCAACCTGGGCTGACCCTCTAATATACTTATTCCTAATCCTGTCCACCCTAGTCACACCCAGTGCAAATCTTAACATCTTTAACTCTGCCACATCCAGCTCTAACTCCTGCCTTTTTGTCAATGCCACTGTCTCCAACCCATACAACATGACTGGTCTCACTACCCTCTTGTAGACCTTCCCTTTCACTCTTACTTGTACTCGTCTGTCACAAATCACTCCTTACACTCTTCTCCACCCACTCCATCCTGCCTGTACTCTCTTCTTCACCTCTCTTTCACACTCACCATTACTCTGAACTACTGATCCCAAGTATTTAAACTCATCCACCTTCGCCACCTCTACTCCTTGCATCCTCACCATTCCTCTATGCTCCCTCTCATTCACACACACACATATATTCTGTCCATATACATATGGATCCCCTTCAGGAAATCGAAAGCTCAAAAGATTGAAAATCAAAATATCTAAAACTCAAAATATCAAAAATGGAATTTGCCCTATCTCCAGTGTTGTGCATTCTTGGAATTGGTATATAAAATTAGCAGGAGGTGTGGGGGAGTTTTAGATATTTTAACTTTCAGTCTTTTGAACTTTCGATCTTCTGACATAGACCCATATGTATATATACAGATATATATATATATATATATATATATATATATATATATATATATATATATATATATATAAGTCCAAAAAGCAATAACCAAGTTCCCAGTGATGTAAATGCCTCTCGGTAACCTCCAAAAACAAATAAATAAATCCAAATAATCAGGCAGAGAGACTACCAGAGCATAAAGGTAATATATACATATATTTACACACACACACACACACACACATATATATATATATATATATATATATATATATATATATATATATATATGTATGGATCCATATCAGTTGATTGATTTTTCAGAAACTTGGAATTCATATGGTTGAGACCATATGATCGAGTTTTTGAAAACTCTAAGCTTCTGAATGTAGATCATGGTACAGTGGGAAATTTACCCTTTTCTTCACTGTACTGTGATCTCAGAGTTGGTACATATAGTTTGCAGGGGGTGTGGGGGTGCAGAGCAGCTTGCCCCCTGCATAAACATAAAAAAGTGGATTTTTGTGTCTTGTTTTTTTTTATGTTTTTAGAAACTCAATCATATGATCTCACCCTTATGAAGTTTGAGTTTCTCAAAACCTGATCATCTGACATTGATTTATATATATATATATTTATAGAGAGAGAGAGAGAGATAAGTGTGATGCCTCACCACTGGACTAGTAATCAAGGAGCCTCAATCCTCACCACTAGTGCCAGTGGGGGACATACATTGGGAGGATGACAGATACGCACACACACACACACACACACACACACACACACACACACACACACACACACACACACGCACACATACACACACACACACACACACACACACACACACACACGCGCACACACACAGTATTTCCAGATGCAGCTCTCTGTACAAAATGCAGTTTCCCTTAAGAGCACACGGAGACCACAGTTAGTCCGAGGCTGGTTCCCTCTCTTTCTCCAGATGTAAGACTCCCCACCGGCACTGCTATAGAGCTGAGATCTCAGCTGAGTGACCAAGCCAAGACCTTCAGCACTCTCTCTGTCCAACCAGTGTTTCATGTCCCTGCCTAAGTAGCTGACACCCATACCCTTTGAGGTTTGATTTACACCCACACGCACACCTGGGTCAGACTGGTTCAGGTTTAAGAGCTATGCTCCCTTCTGCCCAGACTATAAAGTAGTTTCCACTGCCACCAGTCACTCTTTATCAGCTACTTTAAGGCCCTTAGAAAAGGGTGTCCAATCTTACTGTGTAATGTTACTATCAATACAAATGTTAGTTTGAACAAGAGCAAGACCATTAGCAGTGGCCCACAGTGTCACCAAATACATATGCAAGTACTCTCAGAACCTAAATAGCTCTAAGCATATCAGCCGCAATGAAATGTTTAAATATTTTTAACAATAAATGATAAAAGAACAAGAAAATGCTCCATATATAATTACAGTGGTATCAAAGTTCAAAATCACAGGAAATATTTAAAACAACATTGCAAGACAGTCTCAAATAAATAAAGAAAAATATCTAAACTAAGTGTTGTTATATTCCTGACTATATCAGGTCTATATTAGATGCTTGACCGTCCAAAATGGCAAAAACCTAATGAGCGACACATATACGCCGAAAGACGAAAAGCGTGAAGACCGTAAATGTCAAAAACCGGAACGCTGAACTAATTCCCGTGGCGAGCATGGTGATCGTGGGGAAGAGGAAATATATCCTTTTCCCCACTGTAGTGCGATCTTGGAGTTGGTATATATAAGTAAGGGGGGTGTAGGGGGTACAGCCCCCCACATGGGGGGTGCAGGGTGGCTTTCCCCCCTGCAATAGTGTGATTAATGAAGTTTGTTTGTGTGTGTTTTACTTACCTGTGTGGTGCTGTTGTAGTTTAAAGTGTGTTCGGTAGTACGGTTTTCGACATTTAGGTCCTTCGCTCTTTTCGTAGTTCGGCGTATATTTGTCACTCATTAGGTGTTTGCAGATTTGGACATTCGGTTTTCTGATATGAACCCACTATATCTAAGAGAATTATACTGTTCCCTAGTTCTACTTACTCAGAGGAAGGCAAATGTGTGGTGAATGGGTCTTCTGGTCAGGTCCAAGACAGACTACAGAACGCTGTCTCTCTCACAGAATTCTTAAATTAATACCTCAAACATTACTGCTTGCAGAATGACATAATTTTTTATCATCTGACTCTATCACAGGTAAACCCCCCACTGCTGAAAGCTAGCAGTATTTAGTATCCACATGTGAAAATACATAGACAAGGGCTTTTGTTCAGATCTTTGACAAATGGTGGAAATCATAAAACAATAAAACACTTCCAAGACAATACAGAAAGCACCTTAGTTTTAGATAGTGTGTCTCCCTGCGACACTGAAACTGAAAGACAACATCTTTTTTATGGCCTGGCCATAAAGTAATTTATTTCAGCTATTTTTCTGAAGTGTTGCAAGTTAACCTCACGTATTCCAGTTTCCCCTGTTAAAATATATATACATTTAAACAGTTACAATAGTGTATGTACATTTCTGTTCTATTCCAGTAGGTACATTATGGATACATTCCAAACAGCACTTTGTAAAGTACGTCTTCAGCACGTCTGTACAAACCATCTTATATGACATACTACTCTAATACATTTGTAACACAAACATCTTATAAGAATCATGTTGAGATTCATAAATGACATATAATTACTTACAATTTTCCAGATACCTGGGCTGGCAGTATCTCCTTTCATGACAAAAGATATATATATATATATATATATATATATATATATATACATATATATGTATATATATATATATATATATATATATATATATATATATATATATATATATATGTATATATATATAGATAGACAGATAGATATATACATTAGATGTGATACAGTGTACCTCCAGCTCTTACACATGTAAAATATAATCTCCAACATCCTTTTCCCTTCTTAAAATATTCATCTTGTTTTAACAGAAAGGTCAAATAGCAAAGCTAAGACAGGGACATAACATAAATATGGTACTGCATCTAAACTTGGATAGACCTAATGTTCTCCTTATACTGCCACTTCTACTAACAGTTTTTGTAAGTGAGGTTATGATGTCAGGTGTGTCTCTAATTAAAAGTGATACCTCCCTGACTACAGTTAGCTTTTTTAATATCCTGTAAACTACTCCTTTTTACTGTGCAGGTTAAAATCTAATTCCAAATGGCAAGATGGTAGTCTTATTGTGAGGATGCGCCTTTGTTATCTTCTGCCTTTTTGTTGTTATTTTTGCAATGTTTTAGTTATTTCCTAGTCTGCAAACACCTATGTGTATATCTTACTGCAGTCTGCTGTTAACCTTTTTCATCCTTCCTCCTTCTTCTTGGGGATTTGCAGTTGTTTTATATATTCCAGTATTCTTCACATTTCAGCAAACCTACAGTCCTTCTTTTCCTCATCATAGCTTGCAATCCTCTTACAAAGACAACATTTTTTCTCAGTTTCAGCAACAGCTACAGAAACTAAACTTAAAAGGCATAAAACTTCAGAAAAGGGATAGGGAGCAATTTTTTCAAAGTCTACTTGTGACAGTACTTTTCTCATCACCTATTCTGAAAGAAGCATTAACTGCCATTGCAGAACACACTGTTAAGAAATTGCCTACACAACTCAGAAGAATTAACACGGGTGTGGCCAGGATGCTGACAGGTTGACAGCACTTTTTCTTAGCTCTCTTACCTAAGTTATATTTCTGACAGAAAATTTTAAAAACCAAGACTCCTAGACTTCTCAAACATATCCAGTAACTTCTCCTACGATCTTTGGAAGTCTACATTAGATTATTTTGTTTAAATTCTACAAATTTTCTGTCAAAATTCAAACATAAAAGGGCTCAGGTTTCTTCACAGAATGAGTCATCAAAGGAACACTTCACAGGACCAGAGAGTGAAGAAGTAACTATAAACTTTATTACCTACTATGAAGGATTTGCCTTTGAGATTTGACAAAAAACCTGACTCTTTTAAAGAAAAATGCATGAAACAAATGGAGTAGTTACAAGAATAATGCAACTTAAGACTCAGATTGCTGACGGTTAACATTAAATGACATGGAAGACAGACTCATGTAACAAGAACAACAGCTTGAGTCTCTCTCAAAACAAAACACTTTACTAACAAATAAAACTAGATGACCTTGAAAATACTCCAAGGAGAAACATCTTGCGTATTTATGGACTACCGGAAAAGACTGAAGGATACAATATGGTAAATTTTCTCACATCGTGGCTTCCAAATGTTCTGAATTTACCAGACTCTTTTTCTCATGGAACTGAAAGAGCCCATAGGAGACTGGCAGTTCCTTCATCTGCCAGCAAAGCAAAAGTCCAAGATCAATAACAGTAAGATTTATATCTTCTCAGGACAGGGAACTAGTGCTAAAAACTGTCCTGTCAAATACCAAGATAATATAATAACATTTGACAATGATTACACATTGGAGGTAAACTCTAAAAGAAGGAAATATTTACCTTTAATAAAATAACTGAAGAAGAGGCAATTCAAGGTTTATTTACTGTTTCCTGTGAGACTTAAAATCTTTTTACCAGAAGGAGCAAAGACTTTCCACACCTTGAATGCAGCTGTATATTTTTTAAAATCTAGCAACACTTTAAATCAAACAGAATAAATGGACTAGACTGGCTTTTCCTTAAAGCACCAAGCAGATAGGAATGAATGGAAAAAAGCAGACAAAAAGAAGAGGCTAAATGACAAGTAACTTTTAATTAATTATTTTACATATTTTTTCCTTTCATACCACACAGAAATTACTTAAAGGGAACCACACTTTATTCAGATGGCACATCTATGAAGTTCCCTAAAATGTATAACAAAAATAATATCTTTTAACTAAAAGACTACAATCCCAAGAGGAAAAAAAAGGTAAAAACATTTTATTCTTCTTTATTAACTTTCCTCATTACTAACTTACCAGCTTGGTAATGCTTGAACAAATCTGCATATAACTAATATCTCTCAACGCATAGTAAATAACAATAGCATATTACAGGAAACAAAACAATGCCTTTTCTGCTTATACCTTTCGTTAGAGTGCTTTACTGTCATAGTCTTAGATGAGTTACTTTTAAAAAAGTAAGGGGGGAAAAGAAGATTAAAGAAAATGAAAACTTTTAAGTAATGTATCAAACTGCATGTTTTTCTGTGAAGTGTAAACAGAGTTATTTACAGCTTAAAAAGGCATTTAAATGAACATCTGAAATGTTTATTTGAACATAGAGTTTAAATATATATTTCTTAAGTTATAAACTTTAAGAAATAGAAGATATGTGCCTGCTTTATAAATATTTGTCTATGAATGGTTCATGGCTTAACTGATTTAATGATAAGTACATGATTAAACAGAAAAATAAATGTTTCTTCTGTCTTTTAAAGTGGCATGAAGAAGACTTATAGTTAAAATAAAACTTGTTTCAGGTAAATGTAACTTGATTCTAACTACAGAGACATGTTTGGGCTTTACAAACATTTAGAGGGAGGAAAAGAGGGAGTGTGAGATTGGTATAATTGTTAATGTGCTTACCTTATAGACACAAGGTGCAGGGTTTAATTCTTACATGTGGTAAATGGCTAGGATTAAAATGGCCCACAATGGCAGTTAGCCTACTACTAATCTATGAACTATAAAGTACGAACTCAAGCACTCCATGAGCACGGGGCAAGTTCAGAAGTTTTCAAATTGCTTACTTACTTGTTTTTTCAGCTTCCCACTGCGGCTGCAAGCTGAAAAGCTTGTTTCTTGTTCCCAAGATGTTTTTTTTTCCCATTATTAGCATATTCAGAAGCTGAAAATCCCTTTTGGCTGTGCAAATGTTTGAAAATGAAAGTAAAAGGCTCAAGCATGATGTAACTCGGGTTAAAGGTTAACAATGAGCTGTTTGAATTTCTCAACTTCTTAAAGGGATATTTACTTAATAACATGCAAAACTGTAGAATTTGAATCAAGAGTAAAAGTAATGAGAGATTTATTAAGTAATTTAGTGAACTTATAGAAGAGACACAGTGTATTTGATTCTAATACAAACAGACAGTAAACTGTAATTAGATCATATACAATAAAGAGATTGATGTGATGCAGACTATGCTACTACACAATATAATAACAGCAGCTTCACTGGGTTTAATTAGAGTCATTGAACCTTATTATGCAATTTTATAAATCCAAACTGTTTTGCCAATTAGATTAATCTGAATGACAAATATTAATCAATTCTTATCAAAAGGAGTTTGACTACTGGACAACTGTTGTATATTATAAGCAAACACAAAAATCATTGTAACATGCATTATTTTAATACCAAGTTAATATGTTTAATACATTAATATGATTATGTTAAATGTTTCTTCTTTGATTTAAAATCAAATTTTATGAAGAATGTCTTATATGAATAAAATACAAGACAGACAAAACTTCTTTCTGTTAGACAAAATGTTTAGATAATTGGGCTGAGAAATGATTCTTCGAGGTGGTGTCAGAGGGTACACTTGAATGGCTAGACTATTTAAAGCTCGGTTTTGTTTCCCCATAGGAGGATTAGTTAGTTTTTTTTCTCAGTCTTTAAGGTTTTATTGTTTAATTCTTTTTTATTGGGTGTCTGAGTTGTAACTATTTTGCTACATCAAATGAAAATAAGTCATTATCTTTAGTTAAATCTTTGTGCTTATTAGTTAAAATACATTCACATGACTAACAGTCTGAGTGGTAATAATTTAACTATGAAATGTATTTCCATTAATGTAAATAGTCTGAATAATAAAAGGGTAAATCTCTTAAAATATTTGAACATGTTTAAAGCACAGATTATTTTTTTGCAAGAAATGCACCTTGTACAAGAAGACGTAAAATTAACATAAATAACTATACAGTTTTAGTAAGTTCACACTATAAATAAAAGAAGAGAGGAGTGGCAGTCTTATGGAAAAACTGAATCTTTAATGCCAACAATGTTAAATACATAAAAAATATACAAAAGGATTCAAGGACGACCAAAGAACTCCAAAATAATCTGTCTTTAATGAATAAGAATAAAGCATAAGCATTTGTGTAGCAAAGCTACTTCATCAGATGCATATCACCACTAAAGATACAGCTCATTAAATATACTGATTAAAAAATCACATGACTAAAAAGCATGATTTCGTAAAGACATACATCATAAAAACCACTCATGAACAACATATGCATATGCACATAAGTAAAAACATCCAAAATTCTATGTAAAACATATAAACATATGCCAATAAAATAATAATAATAATTCAAGATAAATAAATGCCAGACTATCTTCTGTTCAATGGTCTGGCTTTGAGTTTAGGTCTCAAAGGTACTCTGTCATTCAGGCCATGTCCATAGTCTCCACGCAGTCTAACTATCTATTTGGCTTCTAACTGCTCAGTTTGATTCCTAATATCACCTTTCCTAATGCTCTCAAAAGTACGTCCTATCACCATAAACATAAAGAAATGAGAGATATCTGTGCCCACAATATGCTTAGATAGAGCACTAACTGTATCACCTTTACCTATGTGGTAATAGTGTTCCTTAATCCTGTCTCTGAGTGCTCTATCAGTTTTACCAACATAGAATTTCATACAAGCTGAACAGTGAGCTAAATAAACCAAATGGACACTACTGCATGTCACAGAAACATTAAAACTATATGTTCTGTTTTGATCAGGATGGTTAAATTTACCAGTACTGTCAATATATTTACAGGCTTGACAATGTCCACATGCGGTAGTATATCCATGACCCATATTAAGTGACATATTTCTTGGGTAGCATAAATGTCTCTTTAGAGACTTCATATTCTTATACACAAATCCAGGTCTAGTATCTACTATAGCTTTAATGTCATCATCTGTAGTCAAAATGCCCCAGTGTCTTTCAGTAATCTCCTTACACTGTTTAATATCACTGGAATAAAACAAACATAACTTTAACTTATCATTCTTCTGAGGTGCAACTTGCAGGCTGCCAATATACTTTTCACCAAAGTAGGGTCTGGCCCTACTGGTTCTCAAACCAGACACTTACTCAATATTCTCAGCAACATCATTTTGTGCATTTTGTGTTTTATTCCAGTGATATTTTATTCCAGGTCGGCATGCATAAAACACGCATCCCTCTTGGTATAACATGAAAGTGTAGGCATGCCTCCAAATGTAACTGTTGCCAAGTATAGCGTTAAGTTTATATAACTCATTTTCTAGAGCTCTAAGATTTTTAGAGAAAGTCTCTAACTCACCAGAGTCTTGTTGTATTGCAGACAATGTTTCTTGGCCAAAGGTTAATGTTAAAAGTGGATTATCTTGACATCTAATGATGTTATTCCATTTCTCTTGTATACGCTCCTTCGAGCCAGGTAAAACTTCCTTGGAAGTTGAGGGAAGATTCCCATCAGCCATGTGTCGGCACTGGAGAACAAACTGACAACTAAAGAAAAAAATCACCAGTGCAGACTGAATATCCAGACAGAAAAAGTAAATCTTCAGAAAAAAACAGCTGGATAACCACAGCTGAATTTACTCCACTTTAATAAAATCAGTACTTCAAAAACATATACGACAAGCGCTTTCGCATAAAACAAATGCTTCCTCAGATCCTCATATTTAACAAGAACAATAAATACTATATTTATAATACAAACTGACCATACAATTTTGTGCTATACCAAGAGGCATGCATGTTTTATGCATGCCGACCTGTGGAGATGTCTGTCCTGATCTCCTCAAGAGATGGCAGCAACTAAATTTAGACTGTGGTTTCAACTATATTAAGTTAATGATAGAGTACTTCAAACCCCTAGAAGATCAACTGTTAACACAAACAGAACAACAACATGTTGACCTACTCACGCATTTTAAGGGTGAGCTTTATAACAGTAGAATCAACAATGTTTACTCTAACGTTACCATATATGAAACAAGACTTAGACAAACAAAACAGAAGAAACTGCAGAAATGTTGGTGATTTTTTGTTGGGTAATGTGTTTGTGTGGCCGAGACATACAAACGAGCAGCACCCTGATGTCAGGAATGGTGACCAACGGAGAGCTGTAAGAGCGCCGCTGGAAACCAAAGAAGAGGAATTACCTGATACACCCTCGTCCTTGACCAACAACATCATACTTGGCATGGCCAACAGTACAGCTGAGTTGGCTTGTGTCCCGATGCAGAGTACCAACACTAATCGACTGGGCATCAGTCAAGATGATAACAATACACCTCCCCCTAACCAGCAACTATGGAATCGATAACACACTAACTATGCATCAACAGGTGCTAGACATAAACAAACTGGTCCATTTGATGTGGAAAATTTTTTACAATTTCCTGTACAGTCAAAGAGACTGCAGTATACACATTCAACCAGCAGTGGGAGACAGAAGAGGAAGGTATCTACCGAGAGAGGTCCGACACAATGAAAGATGAAACGTTAGAAAACTTAATAGTGAATTTGTCTATCACTTAGACCAGCATGAGAGAACTGTGCTAAACAGAGGACTAACTTTTGTTCCGGCAACCATGACTAGGGTCAGTGATGTTTTAATTTACCTGAAGCTGTTTGCGAGAAGAATAGCGTTAAACTTGATTTTTGGTGATTCACAAAATACATCTAATGCTACATACAAAAGGCCTAGTACATTTTCACCACACTTACCAGCTCATGTTGAACTGTTTGTACAAGCTTGTGAATGTGATTTTATTGAAATTTTAAATCAAGATAAACGAAACAGATGTTATAACTTGAATATTAATGAACATCAAGCTTTGCAAAACTTGATACATAATACAGAACTGACCATTAGAACATCTGATAAAGGTGGTGCGATTGTTGTAATGAATACCAATGAAAATTTGCATACTGAATAATGTTGAAACTTATTGCTTGATAGATGTGCCACAATATAGAAGGATTGTTAACTATGTGGGAGAATGTCTGTATGATCTACTTATGAGCAGAGAGATTAATGAAGAGCTTTATCATTTTTTTCATGTACCTTTTCCCAAGACACTTGTTATTAAGGGACAGCCTAAGATACATAAGTCATTAACCACTCCACCAATGAGACCTATAGTAGCTGGAGGGGGTTGGGTAACTGAACCCCTCTCCATCTATGTGGAGGGCCAATTAAGTCCTGTAGTATTCTCCACTGGCATCATCCTGAAAGATACTACACATTTTCTACATGATTTATTAGAATTTCCTGATATGAATGATGTTACCTCTTTACTAATGATTACAATGGATGTTAAAAACCTTTTCACCTCCATACCCAATGATTATGGGGTGGAGGCGATCAGATACATACTTGGTAAAGATGAACATGAACCACATTGTAATATTGGCTTAGTTTGCAGATTATTAGATTTAATTTTGCATAATAATGTATTCATGTTTGAAGAACAACTATTCCTTCAGAAATGGGGTGTCGCGATGGGCACCCCATTTGCCAATTTGTACGTGAATTTGGTTATGTATTTTTGGGAATGTAACCATTTGTACGATAGTGCTTTGAGTAGAGGCATCAGATTTTATAGGCGTTTTGTGGATGACGTCTTTATACTTTGGCAGGGGGACGCTACATCTCCTTCATTATTTGCTGAATATCTAGAATCCACTACGAATTTTTGGAAGTTTACAGTTACACACTCTGATGAACAAGTGGAATTTCCGGATGGTACACTCATGAAGAATGGTGCCAGTGGAATCAATACGACTCTATATAGGAAACGTTGTTGGAGAAATGGTCTCCTATCTAGAGAGAGCATGCATCCAGCGCATGTATTTTCTAGTATAGTTAAGAGTGAATTTCTGAGGGTAAAAAGAATTTGTAATAACGAAACTGACCTCGAGAAAGAGTTAGATACCCTGGAAAGGATGTTTATTGATAGAGGGTACGACAGTGCTACAGTTAGAGTGCTATGTTTAATGACACTAGGGAGTCAAGACAATGCCTCTGGACCTATTACCCATGGGCCCAATGTAGAACGCTTTGATAATGATCAACAGGGAATGGCAGCAAATAATGTACATGATATGACATACAGAATCCATATGCCTAGAAGAAATGTTATGAATAATAAAGGGAGACGCCCCACTTCCTTTGTGACCAACTATACTAGCAATAATAAGACTGTAAGAGATATAATACAGAAACATTGGCATCTTTTAACACTGGATAACAAAATTGTTAACTTTGTTGGAACAACACCAGCTTTTTCACATAGAAATAGTCAGAATTTTAAACAACTATTATGCAATGATAAGAAAGTAATGAAGAACAAAGATCAAAGGTTAGAGACATACCATTGTAGGCACTGTTCTGTGTGTAAAGTGTTTAGCAAGGAACAGGTATTTGAAAATCCTACCCTAGATTTTGATTTTCAACCCAGATTTTATGCTGACTGCACTACTACGCATTTGGTATATTTGGCTACATGTGACTCTTGCCCATGTTTTTACGTGGGCAAAACTATCCAAAAATTAAGAGAGAGTACTTAAACACCTCTCAGATATAAGGAGGGGAGATATTAAAAATGCACTAGCTAAACATCAGCTAGAGTTTCATAAACACCAGTTTACACTTAGAGTGTTACAGTGTATACAAAAAACTCTGAGAGGAGGTGATGTGAACAACTACTTGGGACAGAATGAGTTAAAATGGATCTTAAGGATGCAAGCACACAGATTTCCTGGCCTTAACAGTTGTGTTAGTATTAAACCCGCCCTTAAGGGGCGGAAGTTAAAGAATCACAAGCACAAATGATTTGAGATGTAATATCCTCATACTAATGGTGATGTCATTTTGGCTCCATTTTTCATTATTGTGATTGGTCAGTTTGTACTATAAATATAGTATGTATTGCTCTTGTTAAATATGAGGATCTGAGGAAGCATTTGTTTTATGCAAAAGCACTTGTCCTATATGTTTTCAAAGTACTGTTTTTATTAAAGTGGAGTAAATTCAGCCGTGGTTATCCAGCTGTTTTTTTATGAAGATAAAAACAAGAATAGGCAATGGGACAAAGACTTACTGGAATTCCAAGCAAGAACTGATATACTAAAGCTAGACATTCAGAAAAGAAAGACAAATTTAATAAGTGAATTAGGCAATGTGGACAAAAATATTTAGAGGTACTACATGATAAGACAATGATAAATTTAGAGAAGATCAAGCTATGTTCTTATTCAGTGAACCCCAGAAATCAGAAAAGAATAGGAAATAGAACTAAAAAGATCATAAAAGCTAATCAAATGAAGGAAATATACATTCTAGACATCAGAAAGAAAGTATCAGACTTAGAAGGGATACTAGAAGCATTTAAATTATACTTTCATAAAGTTAATACCCAAAAAGAAATAATAGAGCCTCAAAACATGTTAAAGTCTTTCTTTGAAAACGCATCAAAACCAAACTAACAGATGATCATATAAAATTAATAGACAAATAACTATGACTGAATTTAAATCCTAAATTAATAATCAAAAACTAACAAAGTCCCTGGCATAGATAATAAGATAGGAAAAGGCAAACCCAAAGTGTCAGTGAAGCCTGAGAGAACCAAAAAAATTATTTTAAGTGACGCTCGCTCTCGTCAGTTGAAACTTGAAGAACATCACCAAATAAGGTGAGTTGGATGCCAAAGCCAGTAGATCTTAACGCAAAATTTTATTTAACAGGAAAAAATAGCGTTTTCGCTGTAGTCTATGCTGCAGCTTCCTCAGAGAAAAATTTCAAATAAGGCGCCAAAACCAGACTTTTAAAGTCACGCCCTAACATTGATCACAATGCATATGCATGAGGACATTAACTGATGATTTAGATAAAACAATTACAATAAACTACAATTAGTTTCTAAATAATTTTAAATTACTCATTCAGAAATGGAATATGTTCTTTTTTTTACAATGGAAGACAGGTTATAAATAATCAAAATGATTATTTTTCCAAAACTCTATATCTCACACATGTCCTTTCATTCCCTCCCTCAAACATTACATAAAATAACTCAATAAACTAATGTTAAGCTTCTTATGGTATCCTAATAAATCCATAATAGCTATGAAACACAATTTAAATGATTGGGAGGAGGGAGGGATCAATCTTCCAGCTATAGAAATATGTGTATTATTATCTATCATAAAAACAGTCTCATTACGGATAAATAATGGTTAATCAGTCAGATGGAAACAACTGCAAGAAAAGATATGGCTACAGTCAGGTTTTACGTCACTACAACAATATATCGAAATGGTATCAAACAACTTTCTGTGGTTGATGAGAGAACATTTTATAGAAAGCAAACATAAACATATAAATTCTGAATTCATAAAAATATATAAAATTTTTATAAAACCTTTATACATAGACACTCCAACATAAAACCTTGGTCATTCATGCTATATCCTACTGCATGTATGAAAAATAACATTAAAACCTTTGATTTACACGTAATAAAGGCACTTAGGAAAATGAATTGATTTATTGGCATCAGTTGTTAGAGTCTGGAGAAATTCTGACAGTGGAATGTTTAAGAAGTAAATCTGATTTAGATAATGACTTATGGTTAAGTATACAAGACATAAAGCAACATATTTTAAATAGACTAGAGACAATGCAGCTGACAATTAGACAAAATGTACCAAAATTCATAGAGCATATGATATGTTTTTTTAACAACACAAATTGTACATGGAAAAGGCTACCTAACAAACACTTATAAAATAATTAAGAAAACAAAATTATATCACAACAAAAACTTTTGTGACTACTATAAAACAATCAACAACCAATTTCCAACTAAGAATGATAAAACATTAATACTTCTCTCCACAAAGCAAACATCTTTATCACTGCAATGGAAGCTTTTCACATGGAAGTTTATTCACAGGTCCTATATAACACCACATAAAGTGGAACTTATGTTTAAACAAAATATAGGCTGTTGTAGATGTAAAGAGAATTTAAGAGCAGACTGGCAGCATATGTTCTATGACTGTCATTTACTTACACCATTTTGGGGCAAAATTAATTATTTCTTACAAATTGTTTTTAATGATGACTTTCATTTGTCTAAATCTTTGGTTTTATTTAAGGCACCCATACCCCAGTGTGTTCCTAGAATAAAGTTTCCACTATTATGGACACTATTAGCAACTGCACACAAAACCATAACTAAAAATTGGAAAATCAAGACTTCTCCCTCATTCAAGGAATACAGAGCCATTGTACTGAATATATCCAGAATGGAAATGAGAACCATCAGGAAGAAAATGGAAAGAACAACAACTTACCATAATTCATGGATGTGAGAGATGACTTAAACACTACATGTATTCAAGTCTGAATGCCAAAATGTAACTCATCTTTATAAACCTAGACACCTGTGTATATAGTTTGATTTGATGTATTTATGGTTGTTAATTTTGTACTGTTGTTAACCTGTTTTACACATGTATCATCTTACAAAGTTATTGAAAATATATTCACTTTAAATAATTCAATAAAAATATTTAAGCAAAAAAAAAAGAAGTATTAACACTACAGCTGAATTAATCTCTAGGACTGTGGAATCTGAGACAAGGACTTCAACCTGTGAAGACCTATTTCTAATGTTACATCCAAAACTGATTTACATTCCAAACAAACTGCATCTATGAAAGAAAATTTGAAACACGTAGACATGATAACACTCTCCTCAGGAGCTTGCCTGAAAAATATGACTGGCAATTTACTAGATACTATTCTAACCATCTTCTTCCAAATTACTGAGGAAATGAATCCTTCATAAAAAGAAAGGGTATTCACATTTTACAAAAAGCCTGCTTCTGATACTCCTTGACCAGTTTACATCAAATTATTAAACATTCAAGATGCAGGTAAAATCTTCACAAATGCCAGAGAAAATGAACCAGACTTGAACTGGTAAAACTATCTGCTGAAGCTTTCTGGAGACAAACCTATGGAATACAAATTAGCAAGCAGACAAATGTCTTTTTGCCATTTCCTGACTATGAAGGGCATTCATTTTCAGATGTCCTTCCGCCTAAACTGAGTATTTTTTTCTGAAACAGCTGAAAACATAAAATGACTCAAAGCAAAGAAGTAAAAGTAATTTTAACAAGCTTTTTGCATTAAATCTGACTGAAAATGTGTAATCATTTATCTAGTCAGTCGGTAAAGCCTTCTAGATATTCTCTCTTTTTAGACTGTTTGTAAGATGCAATTTTGATACTCCTTTTTGTGTTGCTAGTCAAATTATTACAATTCCTGAAAATGTGGTTTCTGCCAGCAGGTCCTGGGATGCAAATGATAAACAGGTGATCACAAAGAAGCAAAGGTTATACCTGACAAGCTTTTTGCATTCCTAACCGACTCTAAACATTTGTGCAGCCTTTTTATTAAGTTAATAAAGCTTCTAGACTTTCACATTTTCTAGGCTGCATGCTAAATGCTGTTTTGATATTGATTATTATGCCTCTAGTCAAGTAATTAAAATCCATAAAATATCTGGTCTCCAACAGCAGATTAGGTAAGCATTCTAATACAAAAAGACTTCTGTAAATGACATACTAACTTCAGTAAGATAAAATAAGACCAAATATTAATCTGTTCACAGGCTCATAGATGTTTACTGGTCGTTAACCTAGTAAACAACTATGAACCTATGAACAGATTAATATTTAGTCTTATTTTATCTTACTGAAGTTAGTATGCCATTTACAGAAGTCTTTTTTTTTCCTCTGTCTTTATCTTGTGTCCAAGTTGCCACATTGCTTGGATTCTTTTTTGCATGTAATAAAATACCTTTGACAGGTACATCACTCCTAAAATAACTGTTTTGTTACACACTATTTTCATTCCTGAGCTTTAATTCACCTTTTCCCTGTTGCCCCTTCTTTAGCTTTAGTAAAGTGTAGGTTAAATACTATTTTGTACATTTTTTAATAGGCTAGTTTCTTGCAAATCCATTTTACTTTAGTCTCTCTTATTTCTCCTAATCTGTCCCTTTCTTAGCATACAGCTAGGTGTCCATGATTTGTCTCAGATGTGCCCATGGCTGACAGTTGTGTACTATGCAACATGCACACTGAGCATGTACGGAACACACTTCTTCCAACTTTTGTTTAGTGCAAACAGCAGAAGCAGTAAATCATATTTTCAGTCTATTTCAGCTTTTTTCTTAGATGTGACTTAAATTTAAACATGATTTATTGCTACATTCTGGGTGTTTTACATATTTAAGGAGTTTTAATCAGAAACCTCCTTTTCAATATTAAAGAACTGCCTTTTACTGCAGGCTAAGCTGGGAGCCAATGTTGTTTTATGACACAGTTCCACCAGGGGTTCTTTTGTAAGTTCTCTTTTGCTTTCATTTTTATAAGTATATTAGTCAAAATTATGCCAATGTGAAGTATCCGCTCTAGGTCTGCTCTGCAGTTTCCTTCATCCAAACTGTTTTTCATACTGTCTTTTATTACAATAAGCCCAAACTTAAATACATTGCCCACATATTTTCTGCTTAACATATCGCTCCTGACTTATCAGACATGACTCTGTTTTTTCATGGCTCCATTATCATAACGTATCGGTTATGAAATTGCCTGTTTTGCCTCATCCTCTTACCATGCACCTGCTGATCCATACAGAACAGCAGGTCACTCTAACTGCTGTTACTGTATTCCAACTTCATCTTAATTTGCTGCTTTAGACTCAGGATGTTATCATTGCTGGTGTGAAATTACAGATTTTCAGTGTTTTTCCATCTATATAAGAGCATGCTTAATGTCTGCTCTTGCAGTCAGATTCTCTTTGCAGTAATGATAAATGTCAAAACAGAAGTCTGCCCTCATTTTACACCTTACGCTTTCCTTGCTATGATGTTCGACGTTTGTTCTGTAGGTGTATTATGGCTTAAAAGTATAGCTGTAGCTTGACTACTGTCTACTTTAATGTGTGTTCTAGCTTATCCCCTGCCACAAACACCTGGATCATACAACTGTGCTTCAGGTACAGTATTTTACAGCCTCAGCTCATTTTACTCTGGACTCCAGATATTTTACATTTTTGTACAAAATGATAGCATATCATTGCTTTTGTCTTATTATACAGAATCATGCTGAAAGTCTACATTTCCAAACAAATTATCTGTCTGCAACAGTGATACATTTTCAAACCAGAGCTGACTACCCTTTAGAGTGAGTGCGTTTATTCTCACTCCCCCATGCGTAAGTTCAACTAGATTTGCTTCAGATCACTTTAATTGCTATTATTGAATTTTAGCCACAGCTCACTTTGTAGCTCTGAACTCATTGTTGCACCAATTGGTATAAAAGTATTAAACAACGATAAGCGATAGCATCCAGTAGAAAACCACCAAAAGTTACCATGAAATATGATGCAAAGTGCTTGAAAGTACCACCAGGCAACAAAGAAATTAAATCCACAGTTTATTCACAAACCACACGAAAAATATTAACGCTCTTCTATCACAGGTACTAAATGCGTTTCTATCACAGGTACTAAATGCGTTTCTATCACAGGTACTAAATGCGTTAGACACATTTAGTACCTGTGATAGAAGAGCGTTAATATTTTTCGTGTGGTTTGTGAATAAACTGTGGATTTAATTTCTTTGTTGCCTGGTGGTACTTTCAAGCACTTTGCATCATATTTCATGGTAACTTTTGGTGGTATAAAAGTATGGCTTTTAATAAGTTTTCCTTCACCCTACACAACCATGCTGGACATCTGCATTTATCTACAAATTCTATTTTGCATGCAGTGATAATTTTCAAACCATGTTTAAATCTTCATTTGTCCTACAGTTAAGTTTCCATCACCATAATGTAATACAGTTACTGGTTCAACTACACAGCTGGCTCCCTTGTTTGTAGTTCCTACTGTACACGCCAGTGGTGTTGCACCTAACAGATTTGATATATGTTCTCACCTAGTCACGCTGGTTGTTCTTCACTCCTTCAGTCTAGTGCAAATTTTAGGTTTGCGTCTTATATCTGTTCACACATTTTAACATCCCATTTCATTGCTTACTGCATGATTCTGAAGGAGAAATAAATAATTTCTGTCCCTATACATGAACTGACTATAGTCGTCTCCTAGCCTCTCCTCATATTTGATCCTAGTATGACTGTCCTCATCACACTTTGTATATTTCACTGAATTTCATCTTTCATTTTTCTGTTTATGAGACTGGATTAGTATCACTATCCTCATATCGCATTTTAAATTTTCAGAGAACTACGGGTGATGTTCAGAGTCCCAGCTTCTGTATGCTCATAGTGTTAATCTGTGAAGAGCAATGCTATGTCCTAATGGTAATACGGTCAGCAGAAGTCATTCATGTTGACTATAGAAACACAGAGGTATTTTGGTAAAAACTCCTCCCTATGGCAAAATCATATTGTGCTTAAGGGTTAACTGTTTGGGGGAGTATTTCAAGGCTAAGGCACCTTAGACATTGACATATTACTATGATTCATAGAAGATAAATGTAAAAAGGACTCATTTGCATGAAAAGCCCATAAAGGACCCAGAACTTATATGAGTAAACTCCATATTACATGGGGAATACTCCAGTTAGTGGGCCACAAGATCAAAAAAACACACATAAGCAAATATGTATAATGTTTACATATTCAGACTTTATGATTTTTCCTACCCGAAAATGTTGGAAGGCTGTATTTGGATAACTGACATTTCAGATAATCAATGTTCGGATAATCGACTCTCTACTGTAATCTCTATTGGTGTAGCACATAACTTAAGAAAAGGCTAGCTGTAACTATTCTAATTAAGTTATCGGCAATCCTTTCTACTGTGTCAGCTGATACTGATATAAATGGCAGATTTTCCAATATTATCTTAAAAGACTCCCTCATTTGAAAAAAGTTCTCCATCCAAATAATTTGTTCCTTGTTCAAACCAGCTTGACTTTTCAAGATCTGTCACTTTACTTTTAAATAGGTTTATAAAACACTAACTTACTACAGTGGGCTAATGGAACACAGTTATAAAGCAAATGAAAGACAAGAGAATTGAGTGCAAAAATCCTAAATATTTCCATGGCTATTCTAGCCATTATGGAAGCATATAGTCTAATTAAGACTTCACTTTTCTTTCTCAAAATAGTTCCTAGTTTTTTACTACTTGCAAGTCTTAGTCTAGAATAGATGTCTTCTTAATTTCAGATTTTCTAAGTTCTATTTTACTGACTGTAATGTCCGACAAAAATATCTTTTGGATCACTCCCAGATACAATTCTACTAAGAGCCTAGTAAGCTTTTAAATTAATTTCAAAAAGGACTCAAACTGAACCTTGAACCCTAATATTCCAGTAAAACCTAAAACCTTTCAAATTACCACTTAGATATTGTTTTTAATTGGGATGTCTACTTCTCTTTAAAACCTTGATATTCAATGGAAATCATTAAAAACTGACCCATAAATTTAATTTATATCACAATTGCCATTCTTAAAAAGTCCAGAATGCAAAAAGATACTAAACGTTTAAATAGAATACAAGTAATTGAGTCTCAGCTGATATAAAAAAATGACCCAGACATAGAGAAGCTGCTAAAATAAATACTAAATCCAGAACTGGCTTCATATCTGTCTTGAAATGAGGCCAGATTGACAGTCAGATTTTCTGAATGAGGCCAATACTGTTTACGTTCTTGGCATTAGTAATTCAGATACAGAAACAGACTGTATGACAAAGAAATAAACAATAACAATAATGTTGTTTTACAAACCCTTTTAAACATATTTTCAGATTTTTATAGTTCTGCCTGATCTGTTTCCCGAAAATCCAATATTCAATCCTGTTTAGATTCTTTAAATTTCCAGTCTATCTCAGCTGAAAACCCTGGTGTTACTAAATGTTCCATTATTATTACAAGTGGTACCAGACAGTATTCAGTCATTAAAACCCCATAAGAACCCCAGACCGGATGGTTTTACCTCTGACCTTTGTACAATCTTTAAGTTATAAAAATGTTTAACTTACATACCTTTATCCAGAAAAAATGCATTTCAGTTATATCTTTCAACCAATCGAAAACTTATTTTTCTATCTAAACTGAATATGGAACCCTCAAATTCAAATAAATCAAACCCCACAGCATGGGCTAATCTAGACTTGAAGAATTTTGCTTCCACTTTAGCAAGCAGACTAGAACAGTTTCATCATCCTAGTTTCTCCACATCAATCTGTTGGACTTCACAGCAAACCTCAGGTCAGATGATGTCATTAGACTTTGCTTAATGAATGACATTCATCATGAACCTATTTTTTGTTGGCTACAGATGTTGGTACTGCTTTAACACATAAATTTATAGATTGCCATTCTGTGTTACAGAAGGTAAATTTTCCTGCATTATTCGACAACTTAGTAAGTATTCATTACTCCTACCACTCAACTTGTATATATTTACGTGGTGTTTATCAGCCAACTCCAGTGGCACAGAGGGATAAGGCCTTGACTGTTGCCTGGGCGACGTGGAATTTATTAATAGTTCTGAAAGCTGATGCAGTTAGCAAGGGGCAAGGGTAGATTTGCATGCCTATCCTGGATGGGGTTGGCCAAGCACAGCTGGCTATGAGATATACCATTCCTCTCAGAAGACAGGTGGAGATACAAAAGAGATGGGGGTTTGGAGGCAGGTGTTCAGTTCCCCAAGCCACTGATGGGCTGCAACCTTCATACTGGGTGCATGGCAGCATCCAAACAAATGAGACCTTGTGAACTGTAAAGTATTTGCAGTTGGTGGGAATTTGGCCTTCAATATGTCCCCGTAGCTAGGTTGTTGGCAAGGGCACAAGTAACCCTCATGGCTGCCTCAGTTATGCACCCCCTACAAAACCTTTCACATCTGTGTTTAAGGAGGTCTTCTTCACAAGGGAACAAATTACCTCAAGTCTGAGTAGGAAGCTTTAATAGACAGTATATAAAGAAGACAAAACATCATGAAAAAACCTATCTTTTTCTATTTAGTTGCAATCCAAATGTTACTTTTAGGCTGTGCCCCCCACCCCAACCCAAGTTGTTTACTTTCTATTTCCAATATCCTAAGAATAATATTCTAAAAATGTTATCTACTAAAACAAGTTTACTACATATTCTAATTATTACCTTAATATTAACACAGCTATTATGTTTCCTGTGTTTCATAACTATTGACATGTCAATCCATTTGATCTGTCTGAAATTAAACTATTCATGCCACTGAAACAATTGGGAATTACATTTTCTCAAAATAATCTTATCTATAACACTAATAATGTCTGTAAACTTGGTCATTACTTTATCAAGATTTAGCAAGGTGGAAAATCTTAACATCTCTGTTTTCTCTGGCTATAAAAACTAAAATTAATGTTTTCCCTGACCTTTCCTTTTTTATAAACTCATCCTGCTCTGCTGTTTAACAAAATATGTCTATACATTTCAAACATCATCTGGTTTCCTAAATCAAATCATATATCTTACAAATTAGCTAGTAATAGAGCCTGAGATGGTTTGAAACTTCTACATTTTTATTGGTATTTTTTTAATTCAAGATCCTCAAAATCTGTTGTGAATGAGAGACAGCCTCTTAGTCTCCTTTTAGCAGTATAGTCAGAGCCTAGAGCCTATCTCAATACTTCCACTGAGCTGTTCTGGTCTCTTTTTAAGGGTGGACTTAAGAACTTTGAATTACTTCCATTTCAATGGCCTATGTTCAGTTTTTAGTATTTGTCCTCGGTCCTGTTTCCCTGCTTCCACTGTGTAAGTTTTAGAGTCACTTATCTGAAGATAGGTTTGGCAATCAAAATGTGCTCAAAACTAATATGTAATATGTGCACTAATAACTAATAGCACAGAATGAAAAAGCACTTTTGCAAGGCTGCAAGTCCAGTGTACCCCCAGACTACTCAAATTTATAAAAGCAACTTCATATTCACGCAACAGTGGGGAAGAGAGAGACTCCTCAAAACAGAAAACAGAGGTCTTGGCCAGTCACTACTTTCAGTATAAAATGATTTTGCCAATGATTTCCATGATGCTGCTAATTGGGCTGTTTCTCCAAAGTTACAATTTCACAGCTACATCTGCAATCTTCACAATGAAACTAAGAGACCCCATTTCATGTGGCCAGTGTTCTAAACTTTGCAGGGTGTTTCCCTTCTACCCACTGTTATGTGACCATGGAGTTAGTATATTTACATAAGGGTTGTTGAGGGTCAACAAGGAAATGCAGGGAAGCACATCCCATTGCAATAGCACTGGTTCTTTGTTATGTGGACAGTGTTTAGGGAATTTGTGCAGTTAAACAGTTGTGAATGACCACTTAGGCCTTTGACCAGTTGACAGTTGGTCATTCAGAGGGGAAGCAGTTCAAACATGATCATGTTCGCCTACATCCAGATCCCACTGTTCCCCTCCTAAGTGACAGCCCTCCAAGTATCAAATGAGTACTGCCCCCTCCACCATGAGCAGTCCCAGTATATAATTTGTTTGCTGATGTTATGCTCATGTAGTCATGTGATCTTGAAGGATTTGACTAATATTGGAGGAGGTAGGAAAATGTGACATTTGAATGCTTTCCTAAGTTGGTGAGGAGGCGTCTTCCTCTTTTTTGGTTTGGCTAGTTCTGGCAGAGGAAAAGGAGGGAGGAGGGTATCATAAAAGTTCTTCACAGTGCTGAGAACATACATACTTCCTCCTCAGGAGGTCATCCACAGGATACAAACAGGCCTCATTGCAACTCACTTCTCCCTTAAACTCTGCATTTGGAATGCCGTCTTTGACTTCTTCCTTTAGGGAGTAGAACCTCAGTTTTGCCATCCAGTGCAGGTACATCCTTGAACCCATGTCACCACCATCAAAATTACAGTAGTCTACATGGAACCTAAGTCAGAAGTCATAAATAAGTTGTGAATCTGACCTTCCTTCAGCTCAGACCTTTGAAGATCCACTAGCATTTTCAGCTCATGGTGTAACAAGGAGAACTGGAATTAGGTCTGAAAATATGAGTAGTTTAGGGCAAAAGATGTACTATTTTGATACAGCTACCCAGAATTTTGATTCTTTTTCTGATGATAGGGTACCAACAAACTGTTGTCTTTGTAGCACTTGTTGGATTAAAGAGATTACACAGTAGTCAACTCAAGTATGCCTGATAATAGACTCAGTCCATTAACTGTGGACATGTACAAGATGTATGCATCTTTGGAGGCTAAAGGAGCAAAGTCAGTGAATTTATTGCCAAAACTGCTTGTTGACAACATACTCATTACCAAGGCCTTTTCTACTTCCTCCCACACACACATGCACACACTCATTCGGTCATTTACTGGGTAAAGAATAGTAACCCAAGGGAAAGCTGAACTGGAACTTATCAATCTTAATGTCTCTCCAAAGAAGGGCTAACTGTGGGAGAGCTTGGGGTGGGGGCAGGATGAGAATGTGCTGCTTTTGTCCATCTTAGTGTTGCTCTTTGGGTTTTCTACATCCTTGTATTAGCTTGAGAGGAAGGAAGTTCCATGCTCCCATTACCTACAGACATGAGTCCATGCACTGCATCATAGCATGGGTAGAATGTGTATTCTTCATTAACTGGTGTCAGGCAAGAGGGAACCTGAAATGCAACAGCAAGACACCCAAGGATGTTGCATAAGAGAGGCCTGAACAGGGTGCATTGCAGACATTTTTAATGGTGAAATCCAGCACTTGAAATTCAAGCTCCCACAAGATATGAAATATTTACCTGACATTTAAAGCATGAACAGTAAGCCCTAGTGCAGTGCAGAATGACCTTTTATTGCTCTGAACCTGGGCCGAGAGGCCCTCTGCTGCATGGCTGCAAATCCAAGAAAGGAAACCTTGTCCTTGAGTACCCCAAAGCTACAGCCATATGACTACAGACAACTCACTGGGATCAGACCAGTTAGACTTTAACTCTAGTCAATCAACCAGGGCCTCAACAATGCCTGCACTAATGAATGAACTCCTGACCATGGTGAGATCTTCAGGTGCACCAACTTCAGGCACTATGTTCTATGAAGCGGAGATCCTGTGCTGAGCCAAGCCCTCATTTACTGTGGGCAAGCTCATCTTTTGTGAAGCCAAGAAACAGGAGAGCTGAACCACTGCCCTTTCTTTAAGCTTTGATCTTAACAGTACTCCAGCTGAGGCCTGGTGCTGCATGGTGGACTTCTTCAGCTGACACCAGTATCCAACTAACAAGGTAAGCCAGCATCTTCTCTCCAAGACATATGGACAGCAGGGGATGAACTACTGGCATTTATAACTGTACTTCATATTATGCCCCTCCTCAAGACAGTAAAGACAACATGACGCAGGCCTTGACCAGTAACTTGACCAAGTGTATTTATTTGTTTATTTACATTTGTTTACTGGGAAATGACAAACCTATTTGCATTATGTGCTTTTATACCTAAGCAGTGAATGCAGGAACCTTCCACTCATGAAGGTAAGGACTGAGATCAAAACTGTGTGACTGTCAACATAACACTGGATAGCACAGGATTCAGGGGTCCTCATGGAGTTTGAATGTAACACCTTGAAAGAGGTGGCATCAAAGATGCACATTCTCCAAGTGTCGGATTTCCGTGATAAGTGCTGAAATGTAACTGGTGATAAAGGTGAACATATCACTATACCTAATGTTTGTCCTTCTCATTTCTGAACTAAACAATATTTTTCATACAATAGTATACATCTTCTCTGCATCCAGTCAGTGTTTTATTTGTATCTTAACTTTCCTAAACACTTTTTGACAGGATCATTATTCTTGAAGCTTTAATAAGCAGGCTGGCAGCAGAAAATACCTTGTAGCTCTGCCAACAGCTAAGTACTAAGGGGGGGGAGGTTTAGTTAAGAGAGATACGGAAGACAGGGAAAATCTATGAAAGGAAGGTCAGCAAACGGTCAGTAAAGTTCACAGAAGATAGACAAAAAAGGTAAGAATCACTTATCTGCGCACCAGGCAACAGAATCACATCTGTGCTGGATGGCGGGAAATGAGATCTGAGGAGATACAGGAAATGTGAGGCATCATGGGAGAGGGAGAAGTTCAAGGCTCGGATCATAAGTCATGTGTAGCAGCTGAACTGGATGCAATATCGGATCCTAAGACCCATCAGTGAGGAAGAATGAAATGGACAATATCAGATTAAACTATTTAGAATCCCACTGGAATAGTGGTCAAGTATATTGAATGGAATTCTGATGTTAATATATTTAGTTTTGAAACATGGTTCCCAGACAGTCTAAAATAGCATACTGAAAGCCATTCTGAATGAAAATGCTGTTTAAAAATGTCTTCTAACAAATGTTGCAAAATGCCATGAAGGAAGGACAAAGACCACATAGGTTCATAGGTTCATACTAGGCTATCTGCCCGAGGGCATTTACAAGCCTAGCCCATAGTTTTGTGGCTTACGCCACCCCTTTAGTATGGGGAACTATACCCATTATTTTGCTGTGCCTCTGTCGAGCAGTGACACTGAGGTAATCCCTGGGGTATATCTGCGATCTCCCATCCATTGGTCAAGATTTCTCTTGAAAAAGGCCAGCGAGGTGCTCTGCCTCACATATACTGGGATTTTATTCCACAGCATAGGGAGTCTTTGGGTGATGAATCTATCCCTCCAGCACGTCCTATTAATAGCCGTGTCGAGGTTTAAGTCTCCCGCCCTTGTGGCTCTGATTGATCTAGATTTTTTGAGGTGAAGCATATTCATCAAATCTGGGTTTGACATGGCCTTGTATGTTAGGCAAAGGTCACCTCTGAGCAAGCGGTAAGCGACTGAATAGAGCTGGAGTTCTTTCAGTCGGGCAGCATAGGACAGATGTTTGAGACCCTTTATCCTTTTGGTGAGGAACTTTGTGGCCTCTCCAGCTGCTGCAAGTGTCGGGTCAGATACATTCGAATGGGGCATTGTACTCAATCATTGGTCTGATGAGTGATGAGTATAGGGAGACTATGACCTCCCTTGATCTAGATGAGAATCCCTTCATGATAAGGTGGGCAATGTAGAAGGTCTTCCTAACTACTTTAGCTACATGGGTGTCGAATGACAGACTACTATCAACCTGGGTCCCCAGGTCCCTGATAACTTCTTCTGTGCTCAGTGGATTGCCACCTATTTGGTAGCTAGGGGTAACCTTGTTTTTCCCGAAGGGTATGACTATGCATTTTTGGCATTTAACTTTAGGCCATGGCTCTGGCACCAGTTATCCGTTTCTGTGAGACCCTTCTGAAGGATATCTGTGTCAGATGTGTTTTCTACTATGGCGCCCAGTTTGCAGTCATCTGCAAACTTTGTCAGCCATAACCCTCCTGTGTTTGCTTGTACTGGAAAAGTAGATGCCAAACAAGAGTGGGCCCAGGACTGAGCCCTGTGGTACACCACTTGTGACAGGCTTTGAGTCTGACATGGCGCCAGCAACTCTGACCCTGTGGGTTCTGTCACTCAGCCAGTTTGCAACCCATCTTGTGATGTATGGGTTAACATTTAAGCTGATGGGTTTTTCAATGATACCCGAGTGGGGTATTGTATCGAAGGCCTTCGCCAGATCGAGGTAGGCTGTATGGACTGCCTTTCTCTCATCAATGGCTTTGGTGACTGTTTCGAAAAAGTCAACCAAGTTTAGAAGGCATGATCTGCCTTTGACAAAGCCAAACTGGGATGGATCCAAAGTCTGCAAATTCCCTATGTCTTTATTTATGAGGTCCATTATGATCCTCTCCATGGCTTTGCAGATAAAGCTTGTCAAGCTAATGGGCCGGTAATTTCCAGGGCCGGTGGAGGCACCGCCTTTGTGAAGTGGGACCACAGTTGCAGTGCGCCACTCCCTGGGTACGTATCCAGAGGTAAGACTATGATTAAACAGCTGTCCTAGCTGTGGGTTTAATTCCTCGTTGAGTTCGTGGAGCACACAGCCGGGGACACCATCAGGTCCCATGGATGCTGTGTTTTTTGCTTTGGAGAGAGCAGTTCTCACTTGGGCGTTGGAGATGTTTGGGGGGCTGCAATCGGTTGGTATAGATATCTCTCCTTTTGGGGGGGAGGGGGGGGAGAAGTTTGCACTGAACCTGTCAGCCAGTATGTTGGCAATGTCTGTAGGATCAGTAATCTTCACATCATTTTGAACTAGTTCTGAGCATATCTGGGAGTTTCCTCCCAGGTTTCTAACATAGCTAAAGAAGGCCTTATGATTGTCTTTTGAGTCTTTAGCTATTTTTCTCTCAAAATTTGCTTTGGATGATTTTATGAGAGCTCTTAGTTTTTTACTTATAGTGATCAAGGGTGTCTTACCTTTTAAGGATTTTGCTCTATCTTGTAGTAGCTTCCTCCTTTTGTTGTAGAGTTTGTTTATGGCTGGGGTCCACCAGACTGGACGCTTGCCTTTGGTACAAAGAGTCTTAGTTTTGCTTGGGATTGCCTTATCCATGCAGTCCTGCAGGTGCTGGTAGAAAGCATTTGTAAGTGATTCAGCGGCTTGAGTACTGTTTTCCGCCGGCTCGGGGGCCTTAAAGGAGACCACACTAGTCTTTAGAAGTGTGAAGTCGGCTTTCGAGAAGTTCTTTACTGTGGTCTTTTTATTTCAGGTGGGGTGGGATGAGGACCTCCAGCGAGATTAGTTTGTGATCTGATCTCACCAGTGAGGGGTATACTTCCGGTGTTGAACATTGTGCTCCCATGTTCGTGATGATGAGATCAAGTATGTTTTCTCCTCTTGTAGGGATGGTGACTAGTTGTTCCATGGCATTTGAGTTTATGAATTCCAGGAACTTTTGGGCTAGGGTGTTTGGGCTTGAGTAGTGTTCCCAGTCTATATTAGGGTAATTGAAGTCACCTAGTATGATGGTGTTTGGTGATACATTTATCCCTCTAGTGTTTTCAGGAAGGCCATGTGAGGTTCCTGAGTTTGTGAGGGTGGCCTGTAACATGCTACAATTTGCAGAGCAGTCTTGCCTATGGTTAATTGCACCTGGATGGTCTCCGATGCATCGTGCGTTGCCACCAGTCTTGAGGTGTGGGTGTCCTTGATGAATATGGATACCCCTCCTTTCTTGGTATTGTCCGGATTTTGGGGCCGGAACGCATGATAAGAGGTAAAACCTGATAGTGCTGGGGTGCTCTCAGGAGCCTTGAACCAGGTTTCTGTCACTGCACAGACATCGATGTTCTCCATACTGAGAAGGGCCTCGAGTGCGTGCATTTTGAGATTTAGACTTCTGGCATTGAGCAGCATTACCCTTAGTTTTTTTCCTTTTTCTGTTCTAGGGTGGTAGGTTTAGAATTTGAGCCTTGCCTAAAAAGGCACTATGGGGTGGCAAGAGCCTTTGCCAATATCCGAATCCCAGGGTGACAGGTGCAAGCCGCCCTTGAAGCAGCGTGGCTTGTCCAGCATGTCATCCCAGGCAGACAGACATTGGATCCCCTTTGAATGACACCAAAGTTTAAGCCAATTGTTAAAGCTGATCATCTTATCTCTGTATTGTGGCATCATTCTTGGTGAAGGTAGGATACTGCTCAAGGTCAGAGTCATACCTGCCTGGGCTACATAATCAGAGAGCTCCTCAATGTCTCTTTTCATGTAGTCCAAGGAGGTACGTCTCAGGTCGTTTACACCAGCGTGGACAATGACTGAGTCGTATTTGTACCTGCTGTTGAGAGACCTGAGTGCTTGTGTTATGTGGCGGATTCTAGCGCCCGACAGGCAGCTTACTGTGACCTTCTCCTTACTCAGTCTGGTGAGCGGGACGTCAGTGTGTCTGACTATGGAGTCACCAATGACTAGTGTGTCTGGCATTGTGTTTGGCCTTAAGGGCTGTGACTGTTTGACACTCTGACTGTGAGGTCTATGTGTTGCAGGTGTTGTGTTCTGAGGTGGTGGTTGTTTGGGTGTCTGCTTTGGTGGCCTCTGCTGTTTTGGTAGATTTTTGATCAGAGCCGAGTATGTCTTTGTGTGTTTATGTGTATGATTTGAGGTTGTGATGGTACTATGTGAGACTGGGTCTATAGTGTGTGTGGTAACCTTCTCCTCCTGACTGGTCTTGCCAGTCCTATGTTGAGAGAGCTCAGCCTCCAGTTTGGCCGTATAGTTGCATCTCTCGCATGTATTTGTGTTTTGTGGGAGGAGGAGAGGGTTGTTCAGTGTACATGAGGCAATTGTAACATTGCCTCAATATTCCCAGGTTCACCAGCTGAGCAGGAGAGGACACTAGCAACTGATCCCTCGACATGCTAGAAGGACTAGACAAAAAAACTTTAAAAGAGATTCCGGGGAACGTGGGTGACCGAGAAATGGGGTTTGCCTTTTGGGGTGCTATCTATAAGAGTGCCGTATCAAGGTAATAAGTACTGTAGGAGCAAGTGCTAGGTTTAACAGATAGAGAAAAGTCTACTTGGAGTCAAGTAGAGATGATCTTTTTAGGTATTAGAGAAAGTGCTAGTAACAGGGATGCTTAAAGGTAAGATTGAAAAGAATGCACTCTGCAGTGTGCACTAGAGAAGTTAGATATGAAAGTAGGTAACTTGAGTTTTACCTGTTTAAAAAGTTAAGGTTTAGTGGAGAGTTACTATTTTTAAAACAGCAAGATGGACTGAAAGGGGTGCACCACTCGGAGGTCAATGCAAATTGGGAAAAGGGAGATTTCATCATGGCAATAAAAAAGCATTGTAAAGTTGTGATTCACCTTACTGTTCACGATCAGACAGCTGCACAGCCCAACTACAACCGGTAAGTCAATAATCGGATGGAAAAAAATCAAATGTCTACAACTAAGAAAGAGTGCAAAAATTAAGCTAAAAGTCCAGTTCAAATGGTAATGTGGTCACAGAAATATTACCCTTTTGCACTCTTATGCACATGCTGCTCATGACTCCATTCAACTGAAAGTTCTTTAAATTCTATCAGTCTACTTACTACAGTCATGTTTGCCTCATATCTCCTGACAGTGCATTTACTATACTCATGCATGTCTCATATCTCCTGTCTTTGTACTTAACAAGAGTTGTACTTGCCCCACATCTCCTCTGGGTACACCTACTATACTCGTGTTTGCCCGGCATCTGCTGTTGGTGTACTTATTGTAGTCATACTTGCCTCACATCTCCTGTTGGTGTAATTACTAAACTCATACTTGCCTCACACCTCCTGGTGGTGTAATTACTAAACTCATGCTTGCCCCACATCTCCTGTTGGTGCACTTATTATACTCGTGTTTGCCTGACATCTCCTGTTGCAGTACTTACTATACTTGAGCTTGCCTCACATCACCTGCTGATGCACTCACTATACTCGTGTTTGCCTGACATCTCCTGTTGGGGTATTTACTATACTTGTGCTTGCCCCATATCTCCTGGTGGGGTACTTACTATGCTTGTGCTTGCCCCACATCTCCTGTCAGTGCACTTACTATACTTGTGTTTGCCCCACATCTCCTATTTGTACACTTACTATACTTATGCTTGCCCAACATGTCCTGTTGGGGCGCTTACTATACTTGTGCTTGCCCCACATCTCCTGTTGGGGTATTTACTATGCTTGTGCTTACCCCACATCTCCTGTCTGTGCATTTACTATACTTATGTTGTACCTACATCTCCGTATTATACTCATTTGCCTGGTATCTCCTGTTGGGGTACTTAGTATGCTCGTGCTTGCACCATATCTCCTGTCGGTGCACTTACTATACTTGTGCTTGACCCACATTTCCTGTCAATACACTCAGTATACTTGTGTTTTATTGACACTATAACATTGTATTGTTACTTAATGCCTTGTAATAATCCTGTAACATTGCTATTTAATGCTAATTTATAATGAAAATTGTAAAATATGTTGCAGCTTTTCTCCTCCGCTGAAAAAGAGCTCTTCAGCTCAGTCGGCCAATCCCGGTCAACAAATGTAAAATAAAATAAATAAATATTTCCTGCTGGTACACCTGCTATTCTTGTGCTTGACCCACATCTCCTGTTGGGGTACTTACTATACTCATGTTTGCCTGACATCTCCTGTTGGTGCACTTACTATAGTCGTGTTTGCCCCACATCTCCTGTTGTGGTACTTATTATACTTATGTTTATCCAACATCTCTTCTTGGCGCACTTACTATACTTGTGTTTGATCCACACATCTTCTGTTGGTGCACTTACTATACTTGGGTTTGTCCATCTCCTGTTGGTACACTTACTATAATTGTGATTGCCTGACATCTCCTGTTGGGGTATTTACTATACTTGTGTTTGCCCCAAATCTCCTGGTGGCGCACTTACTATACTTGTGCTTGCCCCATGTCTGCTTAAACGTTTCCAATGTTTTTGCACCTGCGCATCTTCACAGTGACCACTCTGGATGTCCTCCCTTCTTTCGTCATTTTATTTTTTTATTATTTATTTAACATTTGTTGACCGGGAAAGTTCGACTAGAACAGAGCCTATTTTCAGCGAGGGCCCGGGTAGAAACACTCCACATGCAAGTCTTTGGAATGTGGGAGGAAGCCGGAGTACCTGGAGGAAACCTACCTGAAGGCAGGGGAGACATAAAGACTCTGACAGAAGGCACCCCTACCGAGAACCTGACCGGAGAACCTCTTGCTGTGAGGTGACAATGTTAACTGCTGTACCTCTGCGCCACCCTTTCTTCTTAAATTTCAGATTACATTTATGTATGCTTCTCAAGTTTTGTTACATCTTCTCCAACATGGACTGCCTATTTCTATTTCTATTTTGATTCTTCTTTGGAATTCACAGGAGCATTTCTTCTTTGAAGTCATTTCAAGAAATAAAGGACTTTCTTGGTCACTCTGCTTTGTGGAGTGTGCCACTTTTGGATTGCTTCTGTTGTCAGGTTATGGATGAGTTCATGAAAATTCCATTTTTATGAAATAAATTACCTCTTATGTGGAAGGCATGTCCTCACCTACATATCATTTAGGACTGCAATCTCAGGATTCTAATGTGATTATTTTGTGTTTTTACACTGTCTGCAGAATGCCTTAAAGAACTATTCCCACTGTCCTGGCGAGAGATTACATCTACAAAAGGCAGGAGTATCCTTGCTGAATATGCAGTTAAAAAGGTAGAAGTTACATTACCTGAACATGGACTGGTGAAGGAGGATAATTTGCACCCCACAAAAAGAAAATTGTTTAAATTACACTTTTGTACATGCACAAATGGACAGTTTCTTCAAGTACTGCTTCTATGTACCTGAGGAAAACATTTTTTTGAAGGTGTGTACAAGATGATGTACTTCATATCATGGAAAACTGAAATGGCACAGTAGAGCATTATGAGAAAGCATTGTAGCAACCAGCAGTGGTATGTACTTGCTAAGTCCCACTTCTCCAGAACCAGGTACCTTTGGAGTTAACTTTCTGTAATCTGCAGAGGAAACAAATTCCCTCTTATTTTCAGTAATAGCACTTATGAAGTCACCAAAGATGATCAAAATGAGTTTGACTCCTACACCGCTCATTCTGTCCACAGACTTGTCATTTAATACCTACCATCCAACAGAATTGCCACATGTGTCCTCTCTGGCACTGTGTTATGAGAAGGACAGCCCTCCACAATGCATTACTTCTTTTGACTTGCAAATATAGGCTAAGTGGTTTAGTCACAGGGAGCTGATGAAATATGAATTATTTAAAAAACTGCTATTCGTAAAACATAGCTACCAACTGAAACTAGTGTGTTTAACAACAGGGTTTCCTTGTACTGTACTTTCATGTGGCCATCTTTATTATACAATTTGCGTAACTGTTGATGAATGCATTATTAACTGCGATAAGCTCAGATGGATAACATGCATTCCTGTTTCTTTGTGCAATCTGAATGTACTTCTCCATTACACTGTTGTACAATCCTGATGATGCAGAAGGCAAAAATTAATAGTCTTATCTTTGAAGAGTTAAACAACATCACTAAATACTTAACTAAACTACCAAGTCCCTGGCTAAAATACTGTAATAAGTCCTATGCCAAATGCTGTAATGCATAATACAGGGTTTACCAGACATGGGGAAATAATGTGGCAAATATCACATCTGTTACTTTAATATGTGACCCTCTATCCTTCTGAAAATAATGAAACTGTATTCTTTATCTTTCAACAGGAAGTTGCTAGGTAACATAATAATCCCAAGCCTCTTAGCCTCAACCTATTTCATTTCCCCTCTTACAATCTCCGTATAGCCTTGCTCAAGGTTTTATATTTCACAAGCAACAAAACAGAATGTTATTTTCTCCATCTGTGCTCCATTTTCAAATTAAATTGAGTAAAATATACATGTACAATATGTCTTAAAAGTGGTGGCTGCCACAGCAGAGCTTGGGTTTTTACTAAAAAACAAGTACCAGGGAGGAGGACTCTGGGAAGGTGGGGGGTGTATCAGAAGACAGGAACAGCAACAGATTATGTTGCATACAGTTTCAAAGTTCTCTAATTTCAAACTGATGAACAATTGTGTAAACTGACTGTATGAGTTATAAGATTATAATACACTGTAATTTCAAAAGATGAAAGAACAGGACAAGTTAGGAATATTAACAAAGACAGAACAACAGCTGGAAAAAAAATAAAACTGCAAAAACACAACCTGGAAAAGGCAGCCCATTCTTGTCATCTGGAATCAGATAAATGTATATATTATTCTTTCTGGTTCCTGATTTCATCTGGTTTGCAAGAGTTTAAGGCTTTAACTGTACATTTACCTTAAAGAATACTGGATGTTGTGAAACTATTCAAAACTCAGTGCTGATATAACTAAAAGTGAATTATGTTATTATTCTTATGGTAGATGCGAAAATAACAACAGGTCAGAAAATCAAACTTCACAACATGTTAAAAAATGCAGCCTTTGCCCACGCTGGCAGTAGGGTAGATGGGTGTGCAAGGGGCAGGTACTGCCACATATGCATTGCCATTACAGGCTGAGACCGACATTTTTTTAAAAAAGGCTCCTGCTTTTATTTGTAACAGCAGACAGTCTCCTTAAGCTTCCAGCAAGCCCATTTCCAAGAAATTAGTAACTAAAAGCACTACGGGATTCCATGGTGTGCTGGGTGGCTTTGCAGCATAGCAGTTGAATTTCCATTTGCAACACAAGTATTTTAAATTTGGAGATGGGTCATTAGAGGTGCCTCTATGCAAGTGTGTTGATGCATCAGACCCTGCTTCCAGTTAAAAAATGAAACAGTCTGGCAAGTGTGTTGATGCATCAGACCCTGCTTCCAGTTAAAAAATGAAACAGTCTGGCAGATGAGTGTGTAAATCTTGAAGGATGGGCTCAGACAATAAAAGTACACTCTGGCTCATCAGCACATTGCTATGATACAAAGGCACAGCTGAAGTCTGTAGCATATCTAGTTTGGAGAAGTAAGGGTTACATCTCAGTTGTTTGCTGCTGATGTATTTCACTTAGCTTCAGGTGAATGTCATTTCTGCAGCAGACTGGAGCAGCCTGCTGCTGAATACGAAGTGGCTGAGATGAGAATCATTAAGTCAGAGGTTAATGTTCTTTCCAGGAAAAGAATGGATTGATCTTAGCAGGCAAGAGGAGAGCAGGTGCTGCGAGTAGCAGTGTTTAGGTATCTTGGGTCTTATTCATGAATGATGGCAAAAGGGAATGAGATGCACCAGTAGGGGTGTGTAGTAGTAACGGTTGCAATGCAGGCATTATATCAGGGACCCAGGGCATAAACCTCAACTTACTGATCCGTCTGTCTATCTCCCTGTCATCTGTGATCATGGGCTTTGAGTACTGACATCAAGAATGAGACAATGAATACGAGCGGCAAAAGTAAGAGTCCTTCAGAGGGTTACTGGCTTCACTCTCGATGATGGACTGAGGAGTTTGGCAATAGGGAATGACCTCAGAGTACAACTGATGCCCCCTTGAACTACAGAAGCCAGAAGGGGTAGTTTGGACACTTATAGAAGATACCCCATGGTTACCGCCATTAGGAAATATAACAGGTATAACCCACTGGGAAGAGGCCTAGAAGCAGATATAGGACATGCAGGAAAGATTACATCTCTCAGCTGTTTTCTGAATGTATGGGAAGTCGCCAAGATGACTTAGAGAATTTTACTGAAGGACCTATTCAGTCTGCTGCCTCTGCAACTTTCATCGGGGCATGTGTTTAAATATGTGGAGAGAAAGGGCAGATTAAATAAGACAAAATGCTTGATATTGCCCAAAGCCAGTCTACATCACTGGAAGACTGAAAAATAAGGTTATAAGTCTACACACACACACACACACACACACACACACACACACACACACACACACACACACACACACATTCTGCTTCTCTAACCTTCATCAGTGAAACAATTTTAACCCTTTGCATCACCTTTGACTTTCCTACTGGAATAAAACACCAACTGCCATAACCTGGTTTCTGTATAACAAGGAGAAAAGCAGGATTGAAAAATAAAAAGCCGCTCGACCAATAAAACAATAATTTATTGTAAAACGAATAGTGTTAAGCGCTTTCAACTGTGAATCCAGTCTTCATCAGAACACATTAATGAAGAGAGAACCCAGTATAAATACACTCTAATTGCTTAATTACTAACAAAACGCGCCAAAAACCTAAAAGCTGTAAAACATGCCTAACATAAAAAATTTCATTTGTAACACAACACTAAATATAACAATAGGCATATATAGACACAATAAATAAATACATCCCATGTGTACACTAAACAAAATATACAAAATATAAAATGCATAAAATATGTATCATTACATGAGGTGTCCCTAAGCAATAAGATATATTAAATATATAATATATATAAAAATGCCAAAACTTGGTGATACGATACATATTAATAAAGATAAAAACATAAGTTTAAAGATTGTTTCATGAAAATTATTTCATAAAAATTATACCTATATTAATTTATATTAATTGATGCTAAAGCCAGAAAAGGTTTGATGCTAATATGATCGTTTAAACCAGGAAATCTAGTGGCATCAGTAAATATCTGCCATTTACTTTCCAATAATGCCAAAAACATTTTCCAATTCCCTCCACAAGGGGAGCATATAACCTGATCTATAATAGCAAATAAAAACCTGGTTTCTGTTTTACTTCAGCTACGGCATTATCTTTACATTATACCTAATATTTATGAAGTTAGCTTATGCTTGGAAAAGTAACCAGCAGATCTCAGGAAGACAGAGCTTGGGCAGTATTCTGACAGTTTTGTTGGGCCATGTCTTCCCCTTATATTATCATTGATGAAGTTCCCCACACTGATGACTTTTACAAAGGGTTGCCAGATTTCATATCAGCCAGGTAGGGATGACAAAAAAAAAAAGTGAAGAGCAAAAAAAAAAATGTTTAATGCGGATGGAACATTGCAGTTCCGCATTCAACAAAAGTAGCTCCGTGTTTAGCGATTTTTGATTAGACCGTATATCGGCATACGGGCCAATCAAAAGTCGCTAAACACGGATCTACTTCTGTTTAATGCGGAACAGAAGAAGCTCCGTGTTTAGCGATTTTTGATTGGCCTGTATGCCAGGTATACGGGCCAATCAAAAAAAAAAAAAAAAACAAACAAAGCGGAGGCTGGCCGGGATTTAAACCAGCAGGGCGGGACTCGGGATCAGGCTGTTGACCTCGGGACAGTCCCGCCTAAATAGGGACGTCTGGCAACCCTGCTTTTACATGAGCTGTTTGTACAACTTGAAACAATGGGGGTTGGTGTCTGACCTAAAAGATACAGTATAATATACATTTCAATTCATACTAGCCTTCAGTCATGGATTAGTTAAGCAGCAGTAAGAGACAGGTAAATAATGAAATAAGAATGCCTTAACTGCTGAGACAGTTAGGCAAGCAGATTTAACTAGAACGTACAGCCAGAGGATGTTGTATGTGTAAAATAGCCTGTATACAATGTGATATACTGTCTTGCCTGAGGAACACTGGCAGTCAGTCAGTTCTGTCATATCTATAACACAGAAAAGTTCTACAGCAACATTTTGGCTGTAGCTGTTGAAATGAATGCCATTACTGCACTCACACTCAATCAATGCCGATTGACTTCAACAATTGGCTAAGCTTCTGGTGTTATTCTAAGGGGATCCAGTATTTGTCTGCCTGGGACGACATGATCGACAGACCACTATGCTTTGCCAGAGATGGCCTGCACCTGTCGCCCTTAGGATTCTGGATACTGGCTAAGGCTGTTGCCACCCCTATATTGCCTTTTTTAGGCAAGGTTCAAATGACAAATTCACCACCGTAACAGGTACAAGCAAGCAAAATCTGAGGGTAATGCTACTCAATGCTAGAAATCTAAACCTCAAAATGCACTCACTCGAGGCACTCCTTAAAATGGAGATCACTGACATCTGTGCAGTGACAGAGACCTGGTTCAAAGCTCCAGAGAGCACCCCTGCATTACCAGGCTACAATTCATACCACACCTTTTGGCCAACTAACCCAGAACGAAGCACTAAAGGCGGAGGCGTGTCCATATTCATTAAGGATATCCACACCTCCAGGCTAGTTGCACAGCATAATGCATCCGCGATTATCCAAGTGCAACTAACTCTGGGCAAGACCACAATCCAAATTGTAACTTGCTACAGACCCCCCACCATGCCCCAGGATTCCCACTCCTCATTTCTTGATACACTGGAAAGTATTAGGGTACAACCCAACGCCCTAATAATGGGTGACTTCAGCTACCCCACCATTAACTGGGAAAACTACTCATGTACCAACTCTTTTGCTCAACGTTTTCTAGAATTCATAAATTCCAACGCCTTGGATCAACTTATTCACACACCCACCAGGGGCAGCAATATCCTAGACCTGGTCATTACCAACATGGGAAACCGGTGTTCCACACCAGAGGTCAATTCCTCGTTGGTCAGATCCGACCACAAGTTTATCAGCCTAGACATCCATATCCCACCCCCACCCCCAATTAGGGAAACCATCGTAAAAAACTTCTCCAAAGCCAACTTCACACTTCTTAAGACAGAAGTGGCAAACTTCATGACACCCATGCAGATGGACAATAGAGGTATGACTGCTGAATGCTGTACAAATGCACTTTATAAACACTCACACGAGTGCATGGATCATGCTATCCCTAACAGATCCAAGATGTTATCTTCCAAAAAAAGGAAGCCAATCTGGTGGTCCTCTGCCATAAACAAACTCTACAACAGAAGAAAGAAACTGTTGCAAAAAAGAGTAAAATCCCATGAATGGAGGAACTCCCTGGTCAACCTCAGTAAGAAGCTGAGATCCCTCATAAAATCCTCCAAAGCTAGTTACGAAAACAAAATTGCCACTGACTCTAAAGACAACCACAAAGCATTCTATAGCTATGTCAAGAATCTCAATGGGAACAGTCAGATCTGCTCTGAGTTACAGCACAATGGCACTAAATATACAGAACCAACTGATATTGCCAACATCCTAGCAGATAGGTTCAGTGCTAACTTTACTCCCCTCTAACCCCATAGAGGGCCCATCTCTATACCGGAAGAATGCAAAGTTCCTATAATCACGGCTGCACAGGTAAAAAACACACTCTCCAAAGCCAAGAACACAGCATCCATGGGATCTGACAATATCCCAGGCTGCATTCTACACAAACTACAGAATGAACTGGCACCCTACCTAAGTACCATGTTCAATCATAGCCACACCTCAGGCTTTGTACCCACTGAATGGTGCACCGCGACGGTTATCCCACTCCACAAAGGGGGAGCCATGACGGACCCCGGGAACTACCACCCCATTAGCCTGACGAGCCTGGTCTGCAAGGCCATGGAACGTATCATCATGGAACTCATAAACAAAGACATTGGTAATCTCCAAACTCTGGACCCTACCCAGTTTGGATTTGTAAAAGGCAGATCATGTCTCCTAAACCTGACTGACTTCTTTGAAGCAGTCACCAAAGCCATATATGAGGGTAAAATGGTTGCAACATCTAAAACGAACCTCCTGCACAAGAGCAATTGCACGGCTCAAAGCAAGAAATCCAGAAAACATATCAAATGAGCCAGCAAACTGTGACCTGAAAAAACTTTATTTATTAATAAGTCATGAAAAACAACAAATAACCAGACCGGTTTCGGCTGGACACAAGCACAGCCTTCCTCAGTGTAAAATAAAATGATCAAATGTTGCTGTTTAAATACACCCATCTGAAAAATCATTGGTTCATTCTAAAATTGTTCATTTAAACCAGGTGGAAATAATCCACCCAGTTTAACAATCCACTTCTTTTCTTTAGAATTTAAAATAGAGTGTCAACCTGTTTTGTTGAGTTTGCTACCTTTTATAACATCAATAACCATAAAAGAAAATATGGCTGTTTTATGTACCAGGTGATGTTTCTATAGAGCATTGTTAACTTTTTTGTTTTTGATATTGCTTACATGTTCAGATATTCTGAGTCTAAGAGGACGTGAAGTTTGTCCAATGTAAAAAGATCCGCAAGTGCAGGTGGCCAAATAAACCAACCAATCACTACTACAGTTGGCAAAAAAATGAAGATCAAAGACCGTGGTACAATTCCTACTAGTGAATTGTTTAGATTTACTTACTTTGTCACAATTGGTGCAATGACCGCATGGATAACAATCGGTCAGAGGTTCACCCGTCAAAGTGGTCTGTAATTGCTGCGATTAACTGCTGTCATGAGAATGTTTGTAATGATTAAAGCAGGAACCTAAGTTTTTCCCTTTACGAAATGAAAAGAGGCATCTGTCTGGTATGATGCTTGCCAATTCATGGTCACATTGTAGTATGTTCCTGTGTCTGTGTACACTATAAATTAAAGTATCTGAATTCCTGGCATAAGAGGTTACAAACCTGATGGGTTGTGATTCAATAGTGTTGTGCTCTTTGTAACATAACAAGTCATCTCTGTTAAGTGTGTTGACCCAATTGCTGGCTTGCAGAACATGCCCCATCCTGTATCCCCTGGATCTGAACCTGTTTGTAAGATCCTTTCTTTGTTCCTGAAAAGAAGACTCCTGGGAACAAATACGCTTTATTCTTATAAACTGGGATTTGGGAATGTTCCTGGCAATATGTGGTGGGTGAAAGCTGGACGCATGGAGCACGGTGTTGTATTCGGGGTACTTCCTGAATACTTCAGTACTTAATGTATGATCAGGTAACCTATTGATCAATACATCCAAGAAAGTGATGGTACTGGCATTATAATGTATTGTAAACTGGAGACCCCATTTGTTGTCATTCAGATAGGATATGAATTCAAATAATTGATAAACCTCCCCCCTCCATACCATCCAGCAATCGTCCAGATAACGTCTCCAGATATCAATATACTCAAGAAAGACGTTATTATGGCTACTGTAGATGATATACTTTTCAACATAGGCCATAAATAAATCAGCATAGATCAGGGCAAATGATGCTCCCATCGCTGTGCCTTCTGTTTGCCAATAGCAAATATCTTGATAAAAGAAGACGTTATTGGTGAGGACATGTTCTTCCAGACCAACCAAAAATATATTGAAATCAGGCTGGTATAAGCCAGCCACCTCCAACCAATAGGCCAGGGCCTCCAAACCTTCTTGAAGGGGAATGTTGGTATATAGAGCACTTACATCAAGTGTGCACATTAACCGACCTGGTTCAAGCTGTGTGTCTGAAATAATTTGTAAGAAATTGGTAGTGTCCTGCAACTGTGAACGTACTAGGGATAGCAAGGGCTTAAGGTGCTTAGTGAGATATAATGACAATGGTTCAGTGATGTAACCCTTACCTGATACAATTTATCTATTTTAAATTCTAAAGAAAAGAAGTGGATTGTTAAACTGGGTGGATTATTTCCACCTGGTTTAAATGAACAATTTTAGAATGAACCAATGATTTTTCAGATGGGTGTATTTAAACAGCAACATTTGATCATTTTATTTTACACTGAGGAAGGCTGTGCTTGTGTCCAGCCGAAACCGGTCTGGTTATTTGTTGTTTTTCATGACTTATTAATAAATAAAGTTTTTTCAGGTCACAGTTTGCTGGCTCATTTGATGTGTTTTCTGGTAAAATGGTTCACACAGCTTATCTAGATCTCGCCAAGGCTTTCAACACCATCCCCCACTCTGGAATTATAGATAAGCTCACTAAACTAGGTATAAATCCCTATGTCACAAGATGGGTTGCCAACTGGCTCACGGACAGAACCCACACTGTGAAAGTAGCGGATTCCAAATCCGACTTCAGACCAGTGACAAGTGGAGTACCACAGGGTTCAGTCCCGGGTCCTCTCCTGTTTGGTATCTACTTCTCTGAAGTTCAGGCTAACACAGAAGGTCTTTGGCTAACAAAGTTTGCAGATGACTGCAAACTAAGAGCCATAATCGAAACTTCTAACAATGTGGACAAACTACAAAAGGGCTTCACTGAGACAGATACTTGGTGTCAAAGCCATGGCCTGAAGCTCAATGCCAAAAAGTGTATTGTCATCCCCTTTGGTAAAAACTCTGTACTCATGAACTACCACATAGCTGGTAGTCTACTTAATGCCGAAAATGTGATGAGACCTTGGGACACAGATGGACAGTAGTCTGTCCTTTGATAATCACATCGCCACAGTGGTCAGGAAATCCTTCTACGTGGCTCATCTCATCACAAAAGGATTCTCATCCCAAAAAAAAGAGGTCATTGTTCCCCTCTACTCATCACTCATTAGACCCATTATAGAGTACAACACCCCTTTTGGTATTACCTCACAAGACATCTACAACAACTGGAAAGGCCACAGGAATACCTCACAAAGAGAATTAACGGCCTCAAACAGATGCCCTACGCAGACAGTCTCAAAAAACTCCAGTTTTACTCCATCGCATATCACTTACTCAGAGGCAATCTCTGCCTAACATACAAAGCTATGTCAAACCCAGAGCTGATGGACATGCTACACTTAAAGAAATCCCAATCCCTCCGAGCTAGGAACCTAAACCTTGTCACCACAATAAACAGAACATGCTGGAGGGATAGATTCCTGTCCCAGAGACTTCCCATACTCTGGAACAGACTACCTATCTATGTCAAACAGAGCTCCTCATTAGCACTCTTCAAGAAAAATCTTGATGATTGGATGGGAAATGGGAAATTCACCCCAGGGATCACTTCTGTGGCTCTGCTCGACAGGGGCACAGGAAAATATTTTTTTTGGGTGGCGAAAGCCAGGGTACATTTTTTGGCTAGGCTTTTATAGGCCCTAGGGCCAATAGCCTAGTACCTACCTATGAACCTATGAATGTACCGGTTAACAGCTTGTTCTCATGCCTGCTTTCACTTTGCCCTGGCCTAGCTATGATACAGGCTGTCCTACCTATATAAGCAGAGCAAAAATCAAACCAAGTAAAGTAAATGACATTTTCACTCAATGATAACTAACATTACAGGCCACAGTGCTTAGAAAATCTAAATAAACCTGACTTTACAAAACATGCTAATACTTGGAAGCTCCCTGTCTCTTTCCCAAAATGTCGCACTTACTTCAACCAAGTCTAAAGACAATTAATACAATTTCTTCATGACAGATATAAATGCCAGTGCTTTAACTATTGAGCAGTTTCATGCCCCTGACCTACCATTACAAGCACAAAACCTCACTAACTGTACAGGGCTATCCACTTTAAGTAGTTATGCAGTACAGCCGTTAAGCTTCCCTCATCTCTGAACTTGCATTTGCTCCTTATCTTCATGCTACATAATTACATGATTTATGTAACATTAATCTGAACATTGAATTATGCTTAATGAAAACCTGTTATTGAATGTGTTATGGAAAACATGGTTTGCCATACATATAATGTTATAACCTTTATACAACTTACGCTCAGCATGTTGACAATGCCTGATAATGGTGTCTCTGAATCTGTCTACTACAATGATTAATGTATGTGAAATAAAAATAAAAAGTAATAGTGAAAACTTACCTACACCCGAGGCAAACTTAACATTAAGAGTAGAAAACTTCTTCAGGTAATAGAAACAGTTATTTTTAATTATGGAATTCTATGTGGCATCACTAATGCATTGTAGGCTCTAAATCTTAAGTACTCTAACAAGCTAAAAGACAAGTTTTCAAAAAGCTTAGCTAAAGCCCTTTCTTAATGAGTTCTAGTGCTGACAATTTCATGCAGGTCTTTAGAGAATACAGAACAATAATTTTCAACAAGAATAGCTGATGATAATTGCTGGTCACATCAAAACAAATAAATTGATATGAACATTAGCTAAAGATTATGCAGATGCAAAGAGACACTTGTTTCTTGCTATTATTCAGAATATTTTACTTCAGATTTCTTTTCTTTTCATGGTAATGTATAATACATTGTGTTCAGAATACTCTATACTACAATGAATATTGTTTAAGCTTTCAAAGCTGAAGTAGTTGCTTGGTGCATGAAGTAACTGTGACAATAATTGTTTAACTATTATCCTTACTCTGTATAATGTGCTGCTGTGGTTCATCTAGTGGGTCTGAGGTTTGATCCTTGCCTGTATCTGCTGTCTGGGTGAACCATCAGGTTCTTGTGGTTTTCCTCTGGGTATCCTGGATTCAGTGCAAACATATGCTGCTTTGGTTGATTACTTGTAATAAAACTCGCCTCAAGTCAATAATGTGGAATATTCTGATGGGGTACACTTTAAAAGCAGCCTTTATCTGAGTAGGATTTATACAGTTAGCAAAACTAAATATATAGAAGTAGTTTTAGATTAAGATCCTACATAAGCTTTGTGCAGAAGCAATACTCATAGTTAAATATGCTATTAAATGTTACACCAACAAAGAATATGCTACATACGTTTCAAACTTATGAAGTATACATATTTTTCACCTATACACCTGTCTAATTGCTTTCATCAAAATGTCATTATTACTAGTGGAATTTGTTTTGAAGAACACTACATTCATGGCTAGCAATGCATTTTACTTTCAAATAAGTGGCAGTGTTGTGAGCAGTCCAATGGCCCCTAGTTATGCATGTACCTGTTTGACATACAAAGAGGAGGGACTTTCTGATTCACATGGTTTTAAAGATGCAATATTTGTTGGATGCTTTGCAGATGGTACTCTTACTGTAAGTAATTGAAACATACAGGGGGCTGATCATATTGGTGATTCTCTCATATCCTGTTATGCTACATTAAAAACCGAGACAAATTTTAATAGCTATACCATGAACTTTCTGGATGTGATGGTTTATAAACAGACAGATATAGCAAGCAAAATTTATAAAAATCCCGTAACTACAAATAATGTGTTATACTACAAGAAAGCCACCCTTACTTTGTGAAAAATAATATTCCTAGAGGTCAGTTTATGCAGGTGGTGCAAATACTTTGCATGATAAGGAAATATTTAAGGAAATTATAGGTGAGAAAAATAGTTTGAAACAGAGATAGTATCCAGCATTTTTGTTACTGGTCGAGGAAAGTAACATGAAATAGATGAAGATATGGCGGCAACATTTTTACACAATAAGAGTAAAGAAAGTAAAATCATGACTATAAATGGGTCCACAAAAGGTCAGAGAACAGCAGTATCTAAAGAAAGGAATTTTAAATTTAATTTCTGTGATGCAATACAGTCTTACACAGTAAATGACCTGAGATACTTTTAAGAATTAACTGGGATACTGAAGTGAAGTGTCTAAGAATACCACATTTGCACTTATTTTCACATATAAAATGGTGAAGAATTTAAAAGAAATATTGGGAGTAAGAACCCGATATAAAAAAAAAAATTGGAAAGAGTGTATAGATGTAATGAATGCCCAATGTGCTATTACATAAAGGTAGGACATGTATTTTTACTTTAAAGAGTTTGTCTTTGTCACATTTTTAGCAAGCAGATCATGAAGCTTGTTCCAAGATTCAAGCCTGGCAAGTATTAAAATGTGACAGGAAGGGCTGTGATTTTAAGAATACCTTATCGGTACTGGAGTTAGAATGGCAGCTAGATAGACAGTACTAACTATAATGGTTTGAATGACAGTGTGATAAAAGTCCTATTTAAGGAAAAGGGACTTAAAATTCTAAAGATGTGTATTTTTAATTACTTTAACATGAGTTTCATTCATGATTTAAGTGGTGATGTCACAGATCATGTGATTTTTAATGATTTCTATAAAAATGTGTTGATACCTGATGAAGGACTAGATACTGAGTATGAAAGCATATAGTTAGCATTTGTTTTAAATGTCATTTACAGTGACTGTTATTTGTTTTACTGATTTCATACAATGACATATTTTCAGTTATTTTCTTAAACCCTTGTCCACGTTTTTTTTTAATTTTATGTGGTTAGCCAATTAGTCACTGGTGAAATTCTGCTGGCTCTCTGGAGTATTTTCTGTGGTTTGGGATGTGCACACATATAATCTGAAGAAATAAAAAAAAAAACAGTAATAAAAGGATATAGTCCCAGTGAAATGCAGAGCCAGAGTGTCCTAGACAGGTAATACATGAGGTAAATCAAATGTTGTAAGAGGCTTACCGGAAAACATATAGCCATCCACAACGATTAATTCTACTGCTACCCAATATACTCCATTTATTTTCTCTCCCGCTCCAGCCTTAATCTTACTGTAAATTGGCCTAATCTATATCACTGGGTAACACGCTCTATCCCATCTTATTAATTTGAATACTTCAGTTCTCTAAATGTTTTCCTTTCTAAGTACTAAAGTGTTTTGTGACTGTTTACTTTGTAATTATCAGGTGACAATGTATCTCATAATTCTGTAACAGCTGTAAATATTATCATTTGTTGAAATGATTCATAATCTCAATTTACAATGCTATCTCTTCTACTGCCGCCTGTCCTGGGTCATTCTGGAAAAGGATCTTTGGATAAGTGTGCTTCCCCAGTTAACAAATGAGTGTGTGTGTGTGTGTGTGTGTGTGTGTGTCTGTGTGTGTGTGTGTGTGTGTGTGTGTGTGTGTGTGTGTCTATATACATACATATATATATATATATATATATATATATATATATATATATATATATCTATGTTTTAATAATATAAGTGTGCTGATTAGTTAAGAATCACAGAGTATCCAATTTGTGTTCTGGTTCAGACACGCCAAAATTTCATTTGCAGACAGAGTAAATAGAACTATATATATGCACTAACAGAAAAAAGCATTCTGATAGTTTACTTAGAAGCATTTATTGTTTTATACAATCTTAATACACATTGCCACCACTTCTTGTTTCCTGCATGAAATTAGATTTTTGATTCTGTACAGCTCTCAGCAACTACATGCTCTGTCCTACTGCAGATTAAATGTAACCAGCCATTGGAAAATGAGAAAGAGCCACCCCTTTCAAAAAAGTGGAAAGGAGGTTTTTCATTGATTACATCAAGCATCTACTGTTCCAATAAACAGCTTACATATCTGGGATGACTTCACAGAAACCCTAAGGTGTAGGTAGTACAAGTGATAATGCATAAGAGTGTGTGTGTGTGTGTGTGTGTGTGTGTGTGTTTGTGTGTGTGTGTGTGTGTGTGTGTGTGTGTGTGTGTGTGTGTGTGTGTGTGTGTGTGTGTGTGTGTTACACCCCTGGAAGGGAATTATTTAAGTAATCGCCAACGAGTGGGTGTGGTGTATTGAGGATTTACCCATGGCTGGCATGGTTTGATCACAATGGCGAAGTGCGTACACTCACACACACATAAAGTTAGTTACTGCTATTATACAATGACATTATTTAAAAAAGAAATTACTTACTTTTCTTAAATAATGTCTTTGTATAACAGCGCCGTGGTGTTCCTCTGCATAGTTTCCACATTCTTCTGTGTTTGTTGATGTAATACGCATGAGTATCAGACTTATGTCCCCACTCTTGTATAGTACATCAGTGCTGTGGACAACAAGGTACAAAGAAAAGAACATCTCCTTTGCTTTTTTTTTTTTTTTTTTAATTATAAAATCTGGACAGTTTAGAGGTACGAAAGAGGCAGGGCAGAAATACAGGGAAACTCAGGTAAGTTTCTTTAGTTTTGCAGAATGTATCTAATCTTACTTGTATTTGCTCTACCCTCCATACGTACCTCTCAACCTCTTGGCTGAAGAAATGTAGGTAAAGCCTTAAATAAAGGGGTGTGGGGGGGCAAAGGCCCAAAATGGAGACTGATAGTAAATTTAGCTTTTATAATCTTAGAAAGCTGTGAGAATAGCAAGACTTATGTTATCGTGAATTGTCTGAAGGACATGAAGTCTGAAAATGAAATGCGTATCATTATTTAGTGACTTCATTCCTTAGTAATTTATCGGAAAACCACAGATTTTATGAGGAACAGGCCAAAAATATGAGATAAACATCTGGACAACTGAGACATATGTTTATGTACCATATATTCATAAAAGAAACTCTGGCAGCTTAATTAGTGCTTCAGTGACTGGATTTTTTTCTATTGGCATATGCTCGACTTACAGCGGGCATGCTGGCTGGGCCAACCAATCAGCATGCATGTTTTTGAATAGCAATGAGCCATCATTGTAGAATTACACAATAACACACACTCTGGAGGGTATTAATGCATTTAGAAAATGAGCTATCTGTTAAAATTGTTTTGTATTTGTTTGCTTTTGTTATATATGTATGTCTGTACGTGTGTGTGTGTGTGTGTGTGTGTGTGTGTGTGTGTATATATATATATATATATATATATATATATATATATATATATATATATATATATATATATTTAATATTGTTCATAGGTTCATACTAGGCTATCTGCCCTAGGGCATTTATAAGCCTAGCCAGAGTGTGTTTGGCTTTCGCCACTCATTTTAAATTAATTTTGCTATGCCCTTTTTCGAGGTTAGTATACTGTGCCTCTGTCTAACAGTGACACAGAAGTGATACCCGGGGTAAACCTACGATCCCCCATCCACTCATCAAGATTCCTCTTGAAGAGAGTCAATGAGGGACTCTGCCTAACCTGGACTGGGATTTTATTCCAGAGTGAAGGGAGCCTCTGGGTTATGAATCTGTCCCTCCTACATGTCCTATTTATTTCAGTGCTGAAGTTCAAGTCTCTCGAGCACGTAGCTCGATGGGATTTGGATTTTCTGAGGTGCAGCATGTCCATTAATTCCGGATTGGACATGGCTTTATATGTCAGGCACAGATCGCCTCTGAGCAGGCGGTATGCCACTGAGTAGAGCTGGAGTTTCTTTAACCGGGCAGCATATGGCATCTGTTTGAGCTCTTTGATCCTCTTGGTGAGGTACTTTTGGGGTCTTTCCAGTTGCTGCAGGTGTCTGGTAAGGTACATCCCAAAAGGGGCATTGTACTCAATTATGGGCCTGATGAGGGATGAGTAAAGAGGCACGATGACTTCCCCTGATGTAGATGTGAATCCCTTCATGATTAGGTGGGCTATATAAAATGTTTTTCTAACCACTTTGGCCACGTGGTTGTCAAATGAGAGATTGCTATCAACTTGGGTCCTCAGGTCCCTAATTACTTCTTCTGTACTTAATGGATTACCACCTATGTGGTAATTTGTGGGCACTTTGTTTTTGCCAGAGGGGATGACTATACACTTTTTGGCGTTTAGCTTGAGGCCATGGCTCTGGCACCAGTTGTCTGTTTCTATGAGGCCCTTTTGGAGGATGCTTGTGTCAGCTGGAGAGTCGATTATGGCGCCCAGTTTGCAGTCATCTGCGAACTTGGTCAGCCACAGTCCTTCCATGTTGGCCTGTACCTCCGAGAAATATATACCGAACAAGAGAGGTCCCAGGACTGAGCCTTGTGGGACGCCACTTGTAACTGGTTTGGAGTCTGACATGGCTCCAGCGATTCTAACCATGTGTGTTCTGTCCTTGAGCCAGTTTGCAACCCATCTAGTGACATAGAGGTTTATATTTAAGCTGGTGAGCTTATCTATAATGCCCGACTGGGGTATTGTATCGAAGGCTTTTGCGAGGTCCAGGTAGGCTGTGTGGACCACCTTCCCCTCGTCAATGGCCTTGGTGACTGTTTCAAAGAAATCGACCAGGTATAAGAGACAAGATCTGCCCTTAACAAAGCCAAACTGGGTAGGATCCAGTGTCTGTAGGTCCCCAACTTCTTTATTTATGAGGTCCACGATGATCCTTTCCATAGCTTTGCAGACCAGCTAGTCAGGCTTATGGGGCGATAGTTTCCAGGATCCGTTGAGGCACCACCTTTGTGGAGAGGGACCACTGTTGCTGTACGCCACTCTTTGGGTACATATCCTGTGGTAAGGCTGAGACTGAACAGTAGTTTTATGTTTGGGTTTAGCTCTTCTTGGAGTTCATGTAGGATGCAGCCCGGGACACCGCCTGGTCCCATTGATGCTGTGTTTTTTGCTTTGGAGAGGTTGGCTCTTACCTGAGCATCTGAGATGTCAGGGGGGCAGCACTCTGCTGGGATAGATATTTGCCCTTTTGGTGGGGGGGGGGGTTTGCTCTGAACCTGTCAGCTAGGATGTTGGCAATGTCTGTGGGTTCGGTGTATTTTTTGTCATTTTGGACTAATTCTGAGCATATCTGGGAATTCCCACCCAGGTTCCTAACATAACTAAAGAAAGCCTTGTGATTATCCTTAGTGTCCTGTGCAATTTTTCTCTCGAAGCTGGCCTTAGACGATTTTATGAGTGCCCGCAGTTCTTTGCTAACACTGATCAGAGATGCCTTCCCTTTTTGGGATTTTGCTCTATCATGTAGTAGCTTCCTCCTTCTATTGTATAGTCTGTTTATGGCTGAGGTCCACCAGACAGGATGTCTGCCTTTGGATGATTGGGTCTTGGTTTTATTTGGGATTGCATGATCCATGCATTCCTGAAGGTGTTCATAGAATGCGTTTATAAAGGATTCTGTGGTCTGGGCCGTATTTTCCACAGGCCCGGGGGCTTTGAAGGATTCCACCTTGGCTTTGAGGAGTGTGAAATTTGCTTTAGAGAAGTTTTTCACTGTGGTTTTCTGGGCAGAGGGTGGGGTCGGGATGTGAACATCCAGTGAGATTAGTTTATGGTCTGATCTTACCAGTGAGGGATACACTTCTGGTCTGGAGCATAGAGTCCCCATGTTGGTGATGATCAGGTCCAGTATGTTTTCCCCTCTTGTGGGAGTGGTAACACGTTGTTCCATAGCATTTGAGTTTATAAATTCTAGGAACCTTTGAGCTAGGGTGTTGGAGCTAGAGTAATGCTCCCAGTCTATGTTTGGGTAGTTGAAGTCGCCCAATATAATGGTGTTTGGAGAGACCTTCATATTTACCAGTGTTCTCAGGAAGGCCGAGTGAGGTTCCTGAGTTTGGGAGGGTGGTCTGTAGCAGGCTATAAACTGGAAGGCAGTTTTACCCACTGTTAGTTGCACATGGATAGTCTCTGATGCTTCGTACTGTGCCACCAACCTGGAGGTGTGGGTATCTTTGATGAATATTGATACTCCCCCTCCTTTTCTGGTTTGGTCCAAGTTTTGGGGCCGAAAATAATGGTATGAGGTATAACCTGGTAGTGCTGGGGTGCTCTCGGGAGCCTTGAACCAGGTTTCTGTTACTGAACAGATATCGATGTTCTCCATGCTAAGGAGAGTTTCGAGTGCATGCATCTTGAGGTTTAGACTTTTGGTGTTGAGTAGCATTACTCTTAGTTTCTTATCCCTTGTGATACCTATGGAGGTGGGTTTGTCTTTTGAGCCTTGCCTAAAAAAGGCACTATGGGGGTAGCAAGAGCCTTTGCCAATATCCGAAAGCCCAGGGGTGACAGGTGCAAGCCGTCCCTAGCGAAGCATCGTGGCTTGTTGAGCATGTCATCCCAGGCTGACAGGCATTGGATCCCCTTTGAATGACACCAATACTTAAGAAAATTGTTGAAATTAATCATCTTGTCTTCATATTGTGGCATCATTCTTGGTGAGGGTAAGATGCTACTCAAGGTCAGGGTCATACCGGCCTGGGCTACATGCTCAGAGAGCTCCTCTATGACTCTTTTCATGTAGTCCAGGGAGGTACGTCTCAGGTCATTCACACCAGCATGGACAATGACGGAGTCATATTTGTACTTGCCTTGGAGTGACCTGAGTGCTTGTGTTATGTGGCAGATCCTAGTGCCCGACAGGCAGCTCACCGTGACCTTCTCCTTGTTCAGCCTGGTGAGCAGGACGTCAGTGTGCCTGACGATAGTCACCTATTACAAGTGTATCAGGTGTGTTGTTTAGCCTTAAGGGCTGTGACTGTTCGGCACACTGGCTTTGTGAGCTATGTGTTGCACGTGTTTTGTTTTGGGGTAGCGGTTGCTTGGGTGTCTGCTTTGGAGGTCTCTGCTGCTTAGGCAGATTTTTATTTAGAGCCTCCGAGTATGTTTTGTGTGTTTATGTGTTTGGTTTGCTGTTGTGGTAGGTCTATGTGAGACTGGAATTGTAGTGAGTGTGGTTTCCTTCTCCTCCTGACTGGTTACGCCAGTACTGAGTTGAGAGAGCTTAGCCTCCAGTTTGGCTATATGGTTGCATCTCTCACATGTGTTGGAATTTGTTGGGAGGAGGAGAGGGTTGTCTGTGTACATGAGGCAGTTGTAACATTGTCTCAAGATTCCCAGATTCACCAGCTGGACCGGAGAGGAGATTGACAACTGACCTTTGGACATGCTAGAATAGTATTGGGAATTCCTTTATAATTGAAAAAAAGGGCCAATGTGGAACAAGGTACTCAAGGGGAGTTTGTGAGGGTGTAGTGCTTTTAATTTTTAGTGCTGACTTATATAATTGCTTTAGTGAGCAAGTGCCATCTAACTTAAATGCAATGTGTTACAGGTAACTTAAATGCAAAAATGACAAACAGTAACTTTCTTTCAAGTGAAACAAGGAAATAAGTACAGTAAGCAATGCAGATATCACTAGGGATCCACAGAAGCGCTGAAAAGCCACGTTTTAGGTGGAATTAGCATTTCAGGGAAATAACAAGCAAACAAGCATACAAACAAAGCTAGATTCAGCAGGCCTGGGTCTAGTCTATGCTACAGCAAACAAGGTGTACCAATTTCAGTAAGAAACAGTTCAAATATGCAGACACTATAAGCCTTTAACGAGAAATTCTCAGCTCGGAAGGGCAGAGTCCAGCCTCTCCTCCCACAAGAGTGCAGAACACGAACCTTCTTAATGTAAAATAACTGGCCTGAAGCCCAAGTGCTTAAACCAAAACTAATACACTTTTAGAATAACAGACACTGAGCCCTCAATCTGCAGTTCCCAACTTAGAAGGATGTAAGCTACCTGTCCTGCCACCACAGTGCAGGCCACAAACCTTCCTAATGTAAAACAAATGGTCTGAGCCCAACTGCTTAATCCAAAAGACTTAGAATGATAGCTACACTTTAATCAAGTTACTACCAAGCAGTAATAAATACAATTGAGTACTTTAAAGAATGCCTGGATTAGTACTCAAGTTATACAAACAAAGCTAGAATCAGCAGGCCTGGATCTAGTCTATGCTACAGCAAACAAGGTGTACCAATTTCAGTAAGAAGCAGTTCAAATATGCAGGCACTATAAGCCTTTAACCAGAAATTCCCAGCTCAGAAGGGCAGAATCCAGCCTCTCCTCCCACAAGGGTGCAGACCACGAACCCTCTTAATGTAAAATAACTGGCCTGAAGCCCAAGTGCTTAAACTAAAAGGCTTACAATTAATACACTTTTAGAATAACAAACACTGAGCCCTCAATCAGCAGTTCCCAACTTAGAAGGATGTAAGCTACCTGTCCTGCCACTACAGTGCAGACCACAAACCTTCTTAATGTAAAACAACTGGTCTGAAGCCCAAGTGCTTAAACTAAAAGGCTTAGAGTGAGTTACACCAAGCAGTAATAAATACAACTGAGTACTTTTAAGATGACGCAAAAGCAAAATAAAGTAGGAAGAAACACAAATACAGTAAAAGCAGATACATTTTTTTTTTTTGAGTGAGCAAATGAGATGGGCCCAGGAGGAGTATCCAAGTGCAAATTTATAAGAGGGGCGGGCACTTTCAAAGCCACCAAGATCAACACCAAGACAAAAACAGGGAGGGTGGGCAAACAGAGTCACAGCTTCCAGCTAGATATTCCTCAATGCAACACAAACAAATGACTTTAAATCGTGTATTATTTGATAAAAGTGCAGATAAAAGTTACTTAGCTTCACTTATTCGTTCAATTGATAGCATACAGGTCTTAGCTAGCCAAAGCTCACAGTTTAAACAGAAGATAATTCACTGTACCACTTGTATAAGACAGAAACTGAATAACAATGAAGGAAACTACCCCCACTATCACTGGCTATGCAGGTTTTTTAACAAGCCTTAACTGTTTGATTTAAAATAGTTTCTCCATCTAATGTTTCAAACTTGCTGCAGTGTATATAACTGTTGCTGGAAGAAATATTTTACATCCAAATATAAGTTTGGTAAGTATTTAATGTCTACACACACTCACTCTCTGTCTCTCACTCCCTCTCTCACACACACAGACACACAAACACACAGACACACACACACACACACACACACACACACACACACACACACACACACTAAGAAGCAGTGTACCTTTAAAAACACACATGATTAAACTCAGTTAATAATGCTAGCCTTTAACAGTTTCATACCTCCATAGCTGTCACTGTCTAGATTTTCACAGAATGTCCAGATTTTTTTTCCCTCATTTTTTTTTGTCTGCTCCTCATAAAATTTGAAGTTTGATGGCATATCATTGGTGGCTGAATTCACTAAATAATTCTATCAAATTTCTAATCTTATATCAGCAATATTAAAATATGTCCTAATTTTTGAGCCTTTGCCCCCTGACTATTTTAAGCTTTATCCAGATTGCTTGAACTCATAGGTTGAGAGGTATTTTAAATAACTGCTGCAACCACTGATTGACTGACTGATCACTCTCTCTGTTTCTTATACACACTTCCACTTTCATGCATGCAAGAGCGCATACACTCACACACTCAAGAGACATAAATACGTACACATTTGTCAATGGGTTTTTTTTAATTGTCTGTTTCTTTTAATTTCACACTCGGTAAATAGCAAAAGTGCTGCTTAGCGAGTGTAAATAATGGTGGCCATTAGCATTCTTACTATCTGAGTTGCACAGCAACTTAATATGCTGCCATGAAGTATTGGACTCATTTTTCAGTGGACTTTACCTGTACATTAACATCCTCCTGTTAAACAATGTTCTCCAATCAGAGTGGCGATGTACAGGTTACCCATTTTCTAATTTAAATTGATGCAGTTCCAAAAGGAGACATTTCGAATATGACTAAGGAAAATGCAATATTTTGGGACTGATAGGAACATTTGAAAGTAAAACTGACGGACTATGGGCATGGGATTGTGAAACAGATGTACTGCTGCATACTCAGGATGGGAAGACACTGATTAGGCTAACAATGTTTACACTTAAGCTTACATACATGTAGTACGACATGCAGGACAATTAAGATTCTGTTACACATACGTGTGTATGGAGGGATACATTTAAATATAAAATGTTCTTAAAGAATTGTGATTACTGCCATGAAGCTGGTGATACCCACTGGAAGAAGAGTATCACAGCAAACAGTTTGTAGGCCAGAGCAATGCACTTATGTTTGTCAACATTCATGTCCTGTAACCATCATCACGTGTTTGGAGGGAGGCACACATGCTTTGCAAACACTCAAGTCAAAAGGCATGTATGTCAGCTATCAAGGGTGGAGGGTGTAGTCAAGAATGAAAATATCCCTCGACAGGTCCCCTTCGAAATTTTGAAATACTGAAAGATCGACTTTCTGTATTTCAAGACAAAAATAATAAAAGTGCAGTTATTCGAAAGTGCACTTTAATGAATGTTAGTTTACCGAATCTGTGGTTGTTGTGGCATGGTGTGCTTTGTCTTAAAGGTGCAGTGTGGTCTGGGATTTAGACATGACAGACAATGTGTGGTTGTGTACGGAGATTCAAGTAGGTAGTTCTGGGTGTAGGTTAGATAGGTGAGAGTGTGTATGCGTTAATGCTGAAGGTGGTGAGTTTTGTAAATGTGTAGTATGTGTGTTTTCCGAGTGTATGTATGACAGTGTGCAAAGTAAGTGTAGGGTGCGTGATGATAGTTTCTTTGCGTTTCCCATGGTAGTGCAACCTCGGAGTTGGTATACATAAGTAGCGAGAGTGTGGGGGGCGCAGCCGGGCTTGCCCCCTGCTTATACATAGCTTATGTGAGTTTTGATGGTGTGCTTGTTTTGTTGCTTTGATATGGTGTAGGCAGGGAGGTGTCGTTTGTGATTTTGTGATGGAGGGCATAGTAAAAAACTGAATGTCGCTACCTGAAAATTCAGTATTATGAACTTTCAGTACAGTGACATTCGGTTTAATTTTTCATTGTAGTGCATGTTCGGTATTTGTGTCTCGAGATACTGAAAGTCGATCTTTCAGTATTTCAAGATTTGAAAGTAGACCCCCCTCAACAGGTCCTTGCTCTCACCTACTATACAGGAAGATCAAACAGCATGATTAGAAGTGGTGAGTGAGATGCTCGAGTAGGCATAGGGGGCATAAAAAAGAATAAAAATGCAGAGAAGTATAATAATCGCGGTCTGAATTATGTGATGTTGGACAATACAGAAAAAAGTCATTACATAGGGAAGGAAAAGAAAAGGCAGGATGTGGAAAAGGGATACTTTACAGTTAAAATCAGAAATAAATCACATGGAACAAAAGGAAAAGGCAGAAAAATTTTCAACAAGAACATATATGGGAAGAATGATGGCTGGTTTGGAAAAAGGAAATTCGAAAGGACTATTCAGACAGAATAGGTTGACAGGGAATAAGAATATTAAGAAATTATACATTAAGTTATTATAGCCTTTTTGAAGCTGAAAAAGAGGGAAAGCAGGACAGAATATTTGAGCTGAAACAATGAATATTTATGGAAAATGAGAAGAAAATTATGAACATGGTATTTTAGTTTGAAATATGTGTTAAATGGAAGATGGCGGAATCACTTTTTGTACCAAGTATGGCAAGAGGCTCTGCAATATGATAAGTTATCAGTTTCAGAAGGGGTAATACTGAAAGTGATACAAGGACATCCAAATGGATAAAAAAAGTTTCTTAACAAGTAATTTGGGAAATGGGAAGATGGAAGTTTCATGTTGGAATTAAAGTAAGAAAAATTACCTAGGGGGAAATAAAACAAAAGAAAAACAGTAAAATAAAAACAATCAAGGGAATATTGGCATATTGAGGAAGCATGTGCGTGGGTTCAGTGCGCTGGTCAGTAATTTTTATGACAGACTGGATTTGTGACTGATATGTTTGCTATGCAAGGTAATGAATGCAATGCATAGAAAATGAATGAGACTGCATTTAGAGGAAGGTGTATTCTTTCTCTTGTAAAAAGAAACTGTCTATACAAAATCACTTTTAAATGGAGTATTGATGGTACTAGACACACAAGTTTTACTGATATGAAACGCCAAGTTGAATCCAATAAAAAGAAGAGTATTGAGTCTAAAAAAAATTAGATATGCTGCATAAGGACTTACAGTTTGCCCTACAGATAAAGTATAATTTCAAGGAGAAAGATGTTAAATATTAAGTGGCAGATATGATGGCAATACATTCAGAGGCCAGTCAGATAACAGCATGAAAAACAAGAACGATGGCTGGGAAAGAAATGCAATATGTTTTCCTGAGAAAATTAGATGAAAAGTACATACACAATGTGGTGAAAAATACAAAACGTTCTTCTGGAAAAGAAGGGAGCAGTGTAAGGACTAGTGAATTAAGTTTACCAAAGGGAAATTCAAGAAGTATTAAGTATTACAAAGGCATTGAATATTACAAGTGAAGGTGCAAGATTTTTTGGGTGGGCACACAAAAGGATGTCAACCCAGAAAGTTGTTTCATTAGGATGTAAAAGAACTGAGGGTTTTTAAAAGAGGGACATACCACTTAAAAGCAAAATAACAGCAGATGTCCTGTCATACAGAAAATTAGGATAAAGACAGTGAATGTCAGAGTAGTGCTGGGAATACTGTGGAAGTGTTGGGAAAATGTGGTTTTATATACTAAGAAGCAAAAAATGAGGTACAGAATTAGAAGTAAATAAAGGCATAGGGGATGGAGATGGAGGCGTTTAGTTTATGATTAAAGTTATGTTACTGTAAAAGTAAGAAAAAGCAATGGCATATTAACTGATCTTGGTTGTTTTTATAGGAACTGTATTAAAAAGGTTGGGTGAATGTCTTGCTTGGGTAGACCAGGACATGATGAATATTTAAGATAAGATTAATAAGAAAAGTTCTTACTCACTTTTCAGTATGCTCTGCGGTGAAATTCCAGGGGAAAAGGAGGCTGAACATAAAAGCATTAAAAAAAAAAAAAAAAAAAAAAAAAAAAAAAAAAAAAAACTAGAGGAGGAGGGCATGGTTGAGGGAACTCGGAGGAAGACTCTGGGACTTAGATGCGATGTAGGATTCATAAACTGATGAATCCAACTCTTTAACAAATTTTGCAAAGTATGTTGAGGTGACCGATATCACTGAAATGGCTGAAGGAAAGTGACAGACTGAAAGGCAGTCTAACAGTTTTGCAAAGACATGCAATCAGGAGGTGCAGCAGGAAATGTGAGCAACATCCTAAATGTGGAGATATAAATATACAAATTAATAAGAACAAGAGCAAGGACTGTAAAGAAAGAAAGGGGAAAAAACATCAAATGATCAGTCCAGAAAAAAAGGAATTATATTAAACATTGTAAGTTTGTTTGTGTCTTTTGGCTTTTCCCAGTTAGGGGTCACCACAGAGGAACTCCGGTCTGCTAATGATTGGCAGTAGAGTTTTACGTGCTGGTTCTTGCCGGGCCTAACGCACAACCTTCAATGAAGGAACGCCCATTCACGCATGTCGCCACATAGAAGATGCTCTAACTGAGAATCGAACGGGCAACGTCTAACTGTGAGGCGACAACGCTACGGCAGCACCACCACCACAGAATATATATTAAACATTGTAAGTGCCAGATGCAAATCATACCATTAGGCTTCTTGTAATATTGTGCAGTTCTTTTAAAATGCCAATGCAGAGTCACCCTGTACTTGTTTATTTTGCACTCAGCAGTTGTGCAATTCATTCTGATGACATAATTTTGTTGTGAATTAATTTTGCAGGCACTTGTGAAGCAAAAGACAAACTACCAAATGGCTGAGAAACGCTTTCCTTTTTCCTGACAATGCACTTCTTACATGTTTGGGTCCTGCCACTTATCAAGCTGGACGTCCAGCTGCTGGAGAGGGACAGCGAATAACACTTCACTGACCAGTATGCTAGTCAGCTAACGTACTGGACGTACATATTAGTCAGTTAATATACTGGCCATACCTTCTATGCTTTCAATAACACAGTCTATTTTATTCATTTAAAATCATTGTCTTTGCAGACTCTTCTTGGGATGGAAAGGTCATCCCACCTGCTGCAGTGTCCACAGACACTGTTGGCATTTCATTTTTTGGCTGTTCTGCTCATAGACTTTCATTTGTCTACCACTTGGCAGTAGCTTTGTGACGCTGGCCAGATCCATACTATATCTTGTTAAGTTTTCTCAGTGTAATAACATTCTCTGTTCTGTACATTTCAATTTGCTGTCCCTCAGAACTGTCATCAGTAAGAATAATTCTAACAGGCATTTAAAGCACATACTTATTACTCAAAATATGAGAATCATGCATGTTATTGTTGCCCAGTGATACAAAAGTGAAAATTTGAGTGGAACTGCCAAAAACTGCCTAAGAAGTTTTCAGGACCCCTGTTTAGCTGGAAAAAACTAGCAGTTTTGAAGTTGGGATTTTTCATGGTGTCCATGTTTTAGAAGCAATTTGTAAAGTAAGCCCCTAAAAAGGTACTTAGTTAATTTGGAAGGCTTCATGATTTAGTATTGTTTACTTCAGTTATGTGATTAACCAACAAAAACACTGCATTAACAAAGGCTGTTGCAGTGTGTTAGCACTGAAGTAAATGCATGTATTCCATGTTGGAAGCTCGGTATATTCCTACAGCACTGAGGACAGATGAACAGCACCTTGGACTCCACGTACTATTGATGTATTTACTGTGTAATGTTATGCTGTGCACATATACAACACATGCTAATTCATGTTAGTTGTATGGTTCACTATGCAGTCACCTTCAGCACAACAGGTGACTTCACTGTTGCACAACACCTGACAGGTAACATTGTGCTGTCTCTGAATTCTGTTGCATGAATGCTTATTTCTCACTCCACACTGATTTAGCACTTCTCTATTGGTATTAGTTGAGTGCATTTCGAGTGGTGCATCTTACGTAAAACAAGCATAGGCTACCAGGACTGGTAATAAAGGCTGTGCTAACACCTTTGCATACTCCTCTGTGCTTTACAAATGTTTGCTCTTGCAGGTGCACTGGCCACATCATTTCCCTGGGATTTGCATCAGCAATATTTCGCCCAGTTTACCAGATATTTATTGAGATAATGTATAAACTGTCTGTTTCACTATGTAACACTTTCTTCCTGTGATTTCAGAAGATGGGGATACTTGCAGACTTGTGTGCTGGATCACTCACCACTAAGTTCAGACCCTCGCCCATGGTCTAGTGTTCTTTTCTTCCCTTTGGCAATGCCATTTCGGGGTGCACTCTTGATCTGTACCTTCACCAGGTGGGCCTCATATTTACAGATAAGGTCTCACAGGCTTATATATTATGAATGCCTCACAATAGGGGAATGGGGGCAGACATGGAAAGGACTCATAGTGTGGCCTACTGGCTAAACAGCAGGTTATATGCAGGTAAGCACTAACCCTGACATGCTGGTATCAGTCAGAAGACAGATGTGGGTGCGCCATATTAGCTGTCAGTGGAAGTGCCGCAATTCTGCCATGATATAACCCTCTGTTTTGTACCTTATTGACTGACACTCAAGATTACTCATCACACAACCAAAATGTGGCACACACTGCACCGCTCGCCCTCCCCAGGCCCTCTCCCGAAAGAGAGGGGAGCAGGCACAGCCTTCTCACTCCTCTGTCTTCTCTCTTTCCAGCCAGGTTCTCCTGCATCTATGCTACTAATCAAACCCAGGCTGTCTGGATTGTAGTCAGGGATTTACCTTGACTAGCTGTTTCACTGTGTAAAACTAGTGACTGATGCACCCCCAAGGCAATCTGTGTTAATGATGCTTGCTATAAACAAATGTGGACTAATACACAAAGATGTGTACAAGTGAAACTTTGATCCTACAGATTACATGTAGGTGTATGTAGAGCGTTTGTATGTGTGCATATGTGTGTGTAAATGTTGTACCCTTATTTTTCCCCCTTCTTTGTTTATGATTAGTTTCACTGCCTTGTGCCCAATGACTGCCAGTATACCCTCTGACATCCAATGACCTTGGAATGAATTAAGAAGGTTACTGGGGACTGAATCACTGTAAAGCTGTTAGCCATTTGTAGCTAAATTCAGAGAAAGCATGGTATAAAAAGACATGTATTTTTTTTCCTGGTGAATTTATCTCACCAATATATGTGTCCCTTACACACCAATCACTGATCCTCCTTTTCAAACTTCCATCACTTCTGATGAATTTCCCAAGCTCTTCATTCTGTCAACAAACCGACTATTTAACGGAGTGAAGTGCATATTACATATACGCGCATGTCTGTGTATTCACAGTAAAATATTTTTTAATTGTTTTCTAATGTTTTAATCTCACCTGACTGAACAGAAACAAACAAGGAACAAGATTCTAATTATAGAATTAGGGCCACCTACAGCAGAAAAAAAACATTTATGTATTTATTTCCTTATTTATTTGTTTTTCTTGACAGGAAAGTCCAATTGGGCAGAACATCTTCAGCAGAGGACCAGGAAAAAAGTTAGATCATACTACGTTTATATTAACAAGTGAATTTCAAACAGTTCTCAGAAAAATAACAGTTACATTTCTCAGAAAAAAACAAACATAATTACAAGACATATATACAGAAAAGTATTTACATCAACAATTACAATTAACTTAGTGCTGTTCTTGGACTCTGAAATGTGGAAAGAAGTAAATGGATTGAAAATGTAGAAGGCAAAACATTGCTGTAAAGACATTTAGTTTTCTTACATTTCAGTGAAGAAAGGTTTGCAAGGAGTTCAAGATACATAATGAAGTTAGTTATAAAATTACTTAGGAAGGGAAATTTTAGTATTGTATAAGTTTGTAAAGAGTTCAAGAGGTATGTTAAACTATGTTATAAAATTTTGTAGGAGGGGATGGAAGATATTCGTATTGAATAGGAAAACACTGGTAAAAGCATATGACTGAGAGAGCATGGTATAGGATTGTTTCTACTTATGCTGCCTGCTTCAAACTGGTATGTCTAGAAGGTTTATACCCTAGGTACACAGATAATGCATGAGAGGGGTAGGGAGATGGATGGGGACAGTTAGAAAAAGAGCAAAATGAGAAGTATTGTTAAGGGGGGTAAAAAGGGATGTATTAATTCAAGTGCAGAAGGTAAAGTTGTTTGGGGTGTAAAGATTCAAGCAGAGGAGGGCAAAAACTTGGCTTTCCTTGAGATTTCTTTCAGGATAGATTTTACAAACTGATAAAATTTATGAGCAACATTATTTGCGAAACATTAAATGAAAACTTTTAACTTATTGTAACTGTAAAATTTGCAAACATATTGCTGTTAATGAAAGTTTTATCATTAACAGGGGAAGGGTTGATATCCGAGGTACATTCAACTGCCTAACAAAAGGGGTAGTTTATATTGCTTTATGCCAGAGCTGTCTGTGCTTCTGTGTAGGAAAAATGGAGAGTTTTAAAAGAGAGTTTGCAAACATATAAATGATATAAAAAAGCATAATGATAAAAATGCTGTGGCTAAACAGATTAATATTTATCCCAATCATGTTTTTAAATTTGTTATAGCTGAACAGCATATTAAAAGTGGTGGTGGGGGGGGTCCCCTGGGGATTAATATTGGAAAAAAAGAGCTTGCTTGAGAATTAAGATTAAATGCAGGTTGTGCACCAGGCATTAATGGTACAATTTCCATCTCCTGTTTGTTAAGACTTAAAGCATATTGCAGATAATGGGTTACTGATATTTTTAGATACTTTTATTCATTTAATGTTTTATGAGGTGATTTTTTTTAAGGGTTGGATATTGTGTTTTAAGTAACTTTGTAATAATGTGTAAAATAGTTAATGTCTTTTTAAACATTTGTGGTAGGCTCAGTCACATGGTTTGCTTTAAGGTTTTAAACAGTAGCTTCATTCTTTGTATTAATTTGATGAAGTCTCTAAGTATCTGTGACGAAAGCGCTTATTTGTACATTTTGTCCGTGGGTTTGTGCAATAAATCAATTTTTGCGGTGTGACGCTCTTGCTTCTGGCACCAGTTGGTATAGCCAGATCTGAAGTACTTTAGCACTATATGGCATGAACTGTACTTGTCTGAGGAGTATAAAATGGGAAGAGCTGAACTGGCTTTTTCCTAAGATAAGAAACACTATGATGGAAATGGACTTTGTTTTCATTTTTTTCTCACCTTAAAGTTGACGTAGGGGTACAAGACTTTGTCTGCTTGCTTCCACTATGCTGTATATGTATGCTTAGTATAAATTTCCTGATAAGATTCTAGCATGTTTGAAATCACAGCCTGGAGACCCCTCCCCCAGTTTGTGGGAAGGTCATGGAAGACCTAAATCCTTAGATAGAGTAGACCAACTTACTAGCTGGCTGTAAAATACACTGCCCATACTAGAACCATGTCAAGGGAAATCCAAAAAATATAATACCTGGAACAACAGCCTACTGTGTCATTACACAGTAAATAAGGTCTTCCTATCTGGAATTTTGTAAGTAAATGTGGGACTAAAAAGAACTGAGGAAAAGCATACTGGGCCATTAACCTCTGGTGTAGGGAGAACATGCCACCCCCCCATGCTGCTGCAGACAGCAGAACCTGGAAGAACTCCATTTACCCTTACTGCTCACAGACCAAAATATATGGTGCCTTGGGATTCCAGAAAGGCAAAGTTCCAGGACAAAACTGCTACATAATACACTTGCAGTTCAGTCTAACTCCCCTAAAACATAAACTGCCTCCAGGAAGATGACGTGGTCTTTGACTCAGTGCCAGACCTGTAGGTGGCAAGAGAGGGCAACCATTTCACAGAGGACAACAGTGAAATCTAAAGCATAGTAAAGCCTGGGCGTGGACCTTGACTCTGATTACTATACCTACTAGTTTTCCTGCTCTTGCCTGGGACTGTTCCATTAACCTTCTGTTTGATTCCTGTACTAATCCCCCTCCATTGCTGCCACATACTGTCCACTGATAAATGCTTTAGCTTGGTGTTTTTGTTGTTAGCACCACAGAGTTACAGGGCTGCAGCACAAACACTTCAATGGCCAATGAAGATATGATAAATCCCAAAAAAGCAGGCAAATCCTATGGTGGCTATGATTACTCATTTGGTAACCAGAAGCAAACCAAAAAGTTCAACACTTTTTGGACACTGAAGATAAGAACTTTATAACAGATAATAGGAAGAGTTTTAAAGTGAGGAAGCAGCTAAACAAATAGGTGAACTAGCCTCGGTGCAGTGATGCCAGTCTAAAGACACAACTGGTCCTAACAGAAAATGAAGTAAAGTTATTTATATGTAAAAACTGAGATCAAAGATCCACCAAGTTGTGGTGACTGCCATCATGATCAGCATCATTCAGGATGCAAACTTTGGGTTGACATACAGTTCATCTTTCATGATGTTCTGGCAACAAGATGCAGAAAGATTCTTCACAAGAGACTGGAGATGGTAATCTATTCATGATTTATGTTAGGACAAAGTCCTCCCTTCTGCCATGCCAAGATATGTAAAAGCAGTTTAAACCTGCACCTTAACGGTGGAGTAACTTAGGCCTAATTCCAAAAGATGTCTGAAATGATATCATCTTATAGTTTACCATCTTTCATTAAAGCTGATTTATTCTTACATTTTCCAAGTTGTTATCATCTGTGTATTGTTGCTGCCATAACAAAGAATAGTTTTACAGTGATGATGATAATGCTGCCTGATGTCGTGAAACACCATTTAGTATTTCTGAAAAACTTCATCTGTCTGACTTTTGTTTTTATTGTGACTCAACATTTCCAGTTGCATTTTTGGAATTACTCTACATATGTTCTTCAGACACTATAATATTTTCTGAATTACTCTCTCTCTCTCTTTCTCTCTCTCTCTCTCTATATATATATATGCTAATCAGGCACTGTAATATTTTCTGAATTACTCTGTATATGTTCATTAGACACTATAGTATTTTTTTGAATTTCTCTGTATATGTTCATTAGACACTGTAGTATTTTCTGAATTACTCTGTATATGTTCATTAGACACTGTATTTTTTTTCTGAATTACTCTGTATATGTTCATCAGACACTGTAGTATTTTTGTGAATTATTCTGTATATATTCATTAGCCACTCTAGTATTTTCTGAATTACTCTGTATATATTCATTAGGCACTGTAGTATTTTTCTTAATTACTTTGCATACGTTCGTTAGACAGTGTAGTTGGTTTCAACCAGTTTTCAGTACTGTCTCCAGCACAGATTTTTAGCTGAAGAGTTGTCTTATACCCATACTCCTTTCTAATTAAATAATTAAATAAATGTTTAAACAAATGAGGAAAACTTGGAAATCTGCCAACTGACAAAGACATTTTATCCCAGGTAGAGAATCTTATCCAGTTGACTTTAGGTAGCCTGAATGGATACCTTCCTGGGAGATTTTTATACTTCCAAGAACTGCCTTTGGAGATTTCAAGGGACATTTTCAACTTCATAGGTCAGCTTGCTATAGAGCACCAGACATGAGAATGTTTTACTCTTTTTTTTCCTCACCCACTGCTGACCATCACTGAACCCCAATGCCTCTCTGCAGGATCTACCTACCCTGACGGTCTCCCCACACTAACTTCTATAAGGGTTGGGTCTGGTGAGGAAATCAAAGTATCCTAGGTCCACATCATACTGTTGGGCTTGTTTTTTCTAAACATTTTCTACAACCCAAAACACAAACCACAGCTTCCAACTACGAACAATAAGAAAGATGCAGAAGTGAATTTCCACACTTTATTCTCCAAAAATTAAGGGCTTTCGTCCTGGTCACTGGACTTCATCAGAATGAATAGCACAGTCCCAAAATGTTATTTTATACAACTAATAAAATCACATGCCTAGTCTTACACATTAATTAACAACAATTAAGAACTGGTGAAACCTTAAAGACCCAGGTAATAAAATTTCTAAAAAGCTTTAAATTTAAAAACTAAGCTTTCTTTAAAAACCATATGCAGAATGTTTGAAAAAACAAACCAAGCATATCAATTATTTTTGTGAACATTTAAATATTTATAAAATAACATACAATATTTTAAACTTTACACTGTTAAAAACCCACAAGTTACATAAAATAACCAGCCTTAAGTCTCAAAATGCTGGCTACAGATATATAGTCATTAAGATCCAGAGAGTCAGTGGCATTGCATCTCATTTGCCATTAATACTCTTTGTGTTCTACCATAGGTCCCCCTCGGGTTTGATGTCCACATAATCAGTAATGCAAAATGTAAAATGGTGGTTATGATTTTTTAATATGTGCTTCCTAAGGGCATTCCCCTCATCATGTTTCTTATATAGGTGCCGATAAATTCTGTCTTTGAATGCCCTTTTTGTTTTCCCTATGTAATACCCTTCACATAATTGACATTTTGCAACATAAACCACCCTTTCTGTATAACAGTAATATTTATGGAAGCTTAACTGTTTCAAACCCTTATATCCAAACCTTCTCCCCCTCTAAAAGGAATTTACACTGGGGGCAATGTCCACATTTTGCCATATGGTCATTTTCTACTACATAGTGGGATATTTCTAATAATGTCTTGAAACAAAGGTCACTTTTATATACTATCTTAGGTTTCCCCCCACAACATCAATATATTCCTGATCAAGCTTAAATAAGTTCCAGTTCCTTTGACTAATATCCTGGATACCATAAAACTGAGTACTGAAAGGGATAATACAGGCTTTCTGAAATAAATCTTCCCCATTCATAAAGGGTTTCTACAACCCACAGACATCCTGGTAACAGAGAGTGGATGGCCCATGCATCACTTCTGCAAGGTGCTCATGTTGGCAAGCTACCCAGCCCACCTTCTGAAAGCATTCTTTGGTTATTTTCCCAGTCTTTGCCAAGGAAAACTTTCCATATTATGTGTCCTGTGGAGGAAAGCCCCCGCCCAATGGCCTCCCCCATCCTCCCCTGCCCACTCATCAAATGCCTGAAATGCTAATCAAACCCAGGTCAACTTTGTCATAGTCAAGGCCTTATTCCTCTACAGCATGTCACTGTGTAATAGCCCTGAGTAAACCACGATCAAAGGGTGTGGAACTGGGTTTTCCCATACCACTAAAGGATGACAAAATGAATGTTGACCCTTCTGGGATAAGGGGAATAGGAGGGAATGATTCAGAGAAATTTGCCCCTCTTTTTATACAGATTTTGCCATCTCTCTTGCTTGTTGTATTGGGGGAATAAAAGCATGAACAATGATGCATTTTCCCAGGAAGACTTCCAGAGTGTCCCTACCTTTTTCTGTGGCATGACCTGAACATTTCCTTATGAATCTGAAGTTTCAGTAATGAACTCAAGAACTGACCCAAGGTTACATAGATCATCGTTAAGGAAATGATTCCAGCTGGTGACTGAACTCCACATCTAGATCACCATCTGTAAAGGGGCAATTGCAAGTCTTTCAGCTTGTTTAGGTGTTGTACTAATATTTAACGGCCCAATGCTATATGGAATGATTATGGCTTCTTGGGTGTTTGGAGAGCCTGAAGAGCCTTCTAGAAGCATAGACCTTGGTATAAGATGACTACTGCACGGACAGGTCTCCAGTGGATACCACTATCTGAAAACCGGAAGGAATCTGAAACAGACTCCCCAATCCTCCAGTAAATGTGTCCACTAACTGCATCACTTAGTGAGGGAGAATGGGAAAATACATGTCCACACTGTGAGGTAAGATGATAACACATAGTAATCAAGAAAGAAAATGAGAAGTGCCAAGACTGACAGTATATCATGACAACAGCAGCTGCACAACATACTGAAAACCTCAAAATGTCTCTGCATCCTGCTGATTCAGATACACCACCAAGCAAGTTGTTCAAACATAGTTGTAGAACAGACACCCTGAGCATCTGTACCCGGAATGACAAGAAATGAAGATATCAAGCAATGAAACTATAGAAAGAGAAAAATAAGATAATATATGCTGATGCTAAGAGAACAAGAAACATTTGCTCTCCAGAGACGAGCAATATGTAACAGCACAAACCTGATGTTACTCGGCTCAAAACAAAGCCCTATCTCACAAAAGACAATACTGGGATAATTGTCACTAAGTTTAATGCAAGTCTACATTATCACTGCTCATTTCTAAAACTATGGTATGATAGTGGAGGAAGTAAAGAAATTATTTTGGAGTTGACTCAAGGTGTAAAAGAAAGTGAAAGTGTTACTGAAATGTTGCTTAGCACTTCATACCCAATCCTCAGAAGGCCCCATAGAATAAATATGCCCAAACACCTGAGTTAAGGTACTAATCTCAATACTGTTTCTTTTCTCAGGTTGCCTTAAGAAGAAATACATAAATGTATTTGTGAGTAAAAAAAGTGCTTTTATTTAAAATAAAGTTGTTTTCTTCATGTATATGAGAAAATATAGACATCTATCATGAAAGTATGTGTATAAATGAAAATATGTGTGGTAACCTAACAGATGCATCCATTTACTCCCAAATTAAACATTACCTGGTTATTCATGTGAAATGCAGTAATCTGTAATGAAATGCCTCATCCCAAATCTCTATATGTAACAAAACAGCCATTCTACACTAAAGGAAATCTGAGCTTATTCACGCGGGATAGGAATGCCTTACTTTACAAGAGACAGTACTGGATATATGAATTTTAGATAAAAGTTTCAACTAGCTAAATGATGAAGTAATTTAAAACACCACGCTGCCCTGCTTGCAAATGCACTGATTGCTGCTGCTACACCTTGTAATGGTGTAGGTGTTAAAGACAGGCAGAAGACCAAGACAGTAAAAGTATCAGTTCTTAAAGATGAACCTTAAAATCTGCATTTTTGTTTTCTGATATATCTGAAACACACATGCACACGCACACGCGCACACACACACACACACACACACACACACACACACACACACACACACACACACACACACACACACACACTTAGACCCACAAAAAACAGAGCAAACTATACAGAATGTACATTTGTGGTGTAGATTTATAAGAGATAACACTGAGTCTTTTAACTGCCTAAAACTAATGTATTTTGGCTTTTCCCAGTTAGGGGTCGCCACAGCAGAACTCCAGTCTGCTAATGATTGGCAGTGGATTTTTACAGTGTCGAGGTGCCAGCCTGACACCCAACCTTCAAAGAAGGCACACCCATTCACACAAGCACCTACCTGCATGTCTTTAAACGTCACTTGACCGTGGGGAGGACATGCAGATTCCACACAGCAGGCACTCCAGCTGAGAATTGAACCGGGGAACCTCTTGCTGTGAGGCGGCAATGCTAACTGCTGCACCACTGCAGCCTATAGCCTGCAGTTAGAAAAAATGTATCCCACACTTAAGTCTCCTGGACGGTAGATATTACAATCTAAACTATTTTACTATTTTAACATTGCACTAATCCTATCAGAAGTGCTTCTTTTGATGTATGGGGATGTAAAGCAGTATCAAATACTCTAACAAAGTGTTTTATGAAGTTTAAATGGTCTGTTCCAAAATTCTACTGTCACCATGACCTGAGGGAGTTTAGGGTGCTACACTGTTCTAGGCTGCAGCTAGGATTTCAAATGGCAAGATATGATGTATGGCATTCGTCCAGCTCCTTTAAGAGTTATATTACCTTTTTTCAGCAACCATCCATCATTTTACTGTTATGACTCATATTCATTAATTCAAGAAACATCAAGCCATAGCATATTAAAATGTTCTTCAGGATTTTAAAATGCTTGTGCCCTGTACATCACAGAATTTTGTGCCACAGTGCTTTTTTATGAGTCTGAATAATATTTTGTATTTTCCATTTAACCAGTTAAAATAATCATACAGTTTTGTATGACATATTAATACACAATTAAAATTGTTCAATTTATTGCCTTAAAAGATTAGTAATTACTGAAGCCTGCACCCTACTAATCATTCCTTATGTCACTTCATTTGACTAGTGATGCGTTCCACACCTACTGTGAAAAGCCAACCCTGCTGAATAGATGAGAGGTCTGTGGCAAAAATATATACACATGAGCAGACACAATATATGACAGTATAATGCAATAAAATAGCTGCTCATCAGAAACGTGCTTATGAATGAAGTCGACAGCAGGAAAAGAAGTAGGACACACATTCAGTCAGAATCTGCACTTCTTCACAACGAACAAGTCTGGCCAGAATATTGGGTGACACTTTAGCTGTTTTTGTCTCACTACACTGCATGTTCTGACTTCAGCACTGGGTACTTTGTCCATTGGGGAAAGTTACATGCAGCTGCATGTCAAAGTCTACTGAAAACTGGTAGCTTCTTCATTAAGAAAAACTGCTACGGCTATGACAAATGAGTTCAGGTTTTGGGAGTCATGACTATAGACAGGAAGTGAATCCCATATCCTGTGACTAAGAATGGGGAAAGCTTTGTCAGCAGTGTGGCACGTCCTGTGGGTTGCAGTTAGTACAGGTGAAGTAGAAGACGATGCTGAAGGAAAAGATGAGGGTTGTAAAAATAAAGGGTCTGAGATGTAATATATAGATATATATATATATATATATATATATAGGTAAACATTTGGTTTGCAAGTTTGTAAATGGTACTGCAAGTGAGGTAGACAACTATGAACTGGAAAGAAAGAGCACTGGTCCTCTTTAAGGCACTACAATGATTTTTTTCTGCCCTACAATAGGTAAATGAAGTGTCTCATTCTGCTAGTAACTTAGTGTTTGATGAGAAAGCAAAAGAAGTAACATGGAAGGAATACTCACCTGAACGGAGACAAACTTATAGCTTGGGAACATACTTGCAAAGGAAAGGAAAAAGTCAAACATTACTCATATTTGCTAGCTGAGTCCCCAATGGCCGAAAGACAGCCGGGCAAATGCATCTGTTTGCATGCTATGTAGGATAATGCATGAATATACCACACACAGACTGCATCTGCCAAAACATATGAAGGCACCATTTACACAGGATCAGTGGACAGTCCTGGTCCTCCAGTGCTTGGATAACATGGCTGCTGCTCTATCTAGGGAGCACCATCCTGTGTCAGTTCAGGATGCTGTGTTACTCAGTCCTTCACAATAGACTTCATATCGCTTTCGACAGTGACCACATGTTACAACTTTCACAAGTGTCAGCTTCTCAGAGCAGAAGACACATACTGTTCAGCTGCTACAAAATTTAGTTTTCCTCTGTCCTCTTCAAGATTTGTGCAAACCCACTCCAGCTCAGCTCCAGTACACATGGTATATTGTTGCCCCTAGCTGTACTGTGCATGCTGATAACACTTCAGAGACCTCTGCTGTATTACTTACCACACACTGTGGTGATCAGCGTCCATGTGGAGTGTACATGCTGCACAGCATGGCACATGACGGCATTGCCATTCAACCACTTGGTGCTTTCACTTTGATTTATTTATTTATTTTTAATTTTATTTATTTTTACATTTGGTAATCGGGAAAGTCCGACTGGACACAAGTCCTTTTTCAGTGGAGTCCCAGAAAGAAAAGCTCCACATTTAAGCACATTAAACAATAAAAACAATTGTATAAAATATTATGAAGGATGCACATAAATTATACATGGTTACTAATACATAGATTTATATGTAAGGATAAAACAGATGACCCTGCAACAGCATTCCAAAATTTGAAAATGGTGGCTGACATCAGTGAAGAGAACAGGAGAGAAACACAGGGTTTAATCTGATCACATACCAAATCAGATGGAAATGAATACAAGTCAAAGTTTGACTGCTGTGATAAAAATGTGATTATCAAGTAGGTGGCATAATAACTCAGAATTTGTCCCAAATAAAATGGACTTTGTTTTATCAGATTAACTCTGTGATCATAATCCCTGAACTAACAGACTGCCTGCTGTTTTTGGGTAATTAAGTCCTTTGGATAAAATGCAGATGATGAGTTAGTCCTAAAGAATTACATAAAGAATGCCTTGCAGGTTTGCGTTAACCAGAGGGTGTATCATTATCCAGAAAGAGATATCTCTGGGGCAAACCAACACAGAGAAGGGCAGTTAAGAGGGCAGCTGAGGGATGCATATGCTGCAGTGCTTAGGAAGTGTTAGAACCAGATAATGCGAGTCTGTTCCATTCTGCACACACACACACACACACACACACACACACACACACACACATATATATATATATATATATATATATATATATATATATATATATATATAAGTCTACTTTACATTACCAAAAAGCCAGAAAACCAAAGACAAAATGCTTGAGACCATATAACGAAACTTTGAATAATGAATCACGTCTGTTTTCCCAGGGCAAGGATCGACTTTCTGAAATGTCAAAGCTTTTAAATGGAGATCACTGTATAGTGGGTATTGGGTAATATAATATACAGTGGGTGTAGTGGGGGTGTAGGAGCTATAGGTATATATTCACTTGTATTTACATTATTAGCAATCTATTTATGCATGACATATTATAATATGTATTTATATATTATGGTTTGACAATCATTCACATATCTCCATTTATAAATTATTAATGCGAGGCTTTTTCTGTTTTGCAGTGTATATATGTATATACATGCATTTTTGTTTTTATGTCATGATATATGCTTTCTATTGTTTTGTTATAATCTTTAGGGTTGCCGAAATTATTTGTCATGAATGCTAGTTCTGTGAGTTTATTCTCATCGTTTTAGTTAGTAGTTAGCTAGTTCGATTATATTTTATGCATTTTTAATGTTTTAGGTGTTTGATGTTTATTTGTTTGTGTTCAATATGTGTATTTGTAATGCATGTATTGAATTCATGGGTTCATGATCAAATGTTAAGTACATTTAGTATTGAAGGTATGGGTGCTTTAAATCTATTGAGGTTGCTCATTGGATGAGAGCTATCTGATTTGTTTTAAAATATGGCGCTTAGGTAGCGCACAGTTTGTCTGAAGAAGCGGCTTTTTTGGTTGCCGTGAAAGCGCTCACAGTATTAAATTGTTTTATACCATATTGCGGTTGTGTTGTTCCTGAATTGGACTCTACAGAAAGAAAGTTTATTGCATCTGTGGTATTTTTGTTCCAGTAACGTGTTGGTGCTGATTTATTGGAAGTACCTTAGCTGTTTGAGGAGCTCGCAAAAGCAGCCACGTTGATTACATACGGAAGGTATACTACCAAACGACAGCCTTGCAGTTTTGCTGTTTTGTTACTTTATCGCTTTGTGCAGTACGGAACAGTTGGGACACTCTTGCGTTTCTTTTTGGGTGGATTTCTTCTATATATATATATATATATATATATATATATATATATATATATACAGACACACACACACAGACACACACACACACACACACACACACACACACACACACACACACGTGTACATGCATATTAGACCTTTAAGTACACAGTGAAATTACTTAAAGCCCGGCATGCTGTCATCCAACAGCAGACAGTCACATATTTTGCAGTACAGTTTTGCAGTATATAAGAACAATCCAATAGCCGGACATACTTGTACTATATAAAATATAACCTCACCTCTATGGCCTGAGATGATCTGCCACAGCTGTGTACATTCTCCTATACATATATACATATATAGAGTATTGTTAAGGTAGTTTTGAATCAGCTGATATGGTACACAAAAAATTCAACAGCAGTGGTACTTTAAGAAAAGAAAATAGGAAGATTGATGCATTTATCCAATGGCTGACTCGTACCTAATTTTTAAAAAAGATTTAGCTACTCTTACGAGGCCTTAGCAATTCATACCCTTATTTAGTCGAGCACTATCCTGATGAAATGCACATTCCCAAGACTTGCATCTTGTGGTTTACACAAACTGAATACTGAAATATTCCTAATGGCATGAACCTAGCAAATGAGTGCTAACATGGATCCTGCAGGGGTGCATTCGTTAGCACTGGCATTCTATGGCATACCAAGATGGGTTGACTCCCGGAATCTCAATAATTCTGGTGCATCTGTCTTTGGCTTAACAATATGCATTTCGATAAAACAGCAGTAGACTACTTAAGGATAAATGCCTTGATAATGCAGCAGCTCAGTGTAATCCACAGTAATGCTGTTGCTGTGTGACTATTCAAGGTAATGCAAAATGGATCCAATGCTGATTCTCATACAGCCTCTCAAGTTTTAACTAATCCCATAAGAGTTAGCTGCTCATAAATTCTACATTCTGACACCATTCTTCAACTCAGCATCACATTCAGTTCTCTGCTCTGTCACTGCTGACATGATGAACAATGGAACCTCCCTTCCCCCACTGTTCCAAATGGAACTGCACCCTTGAATGGAATCTAGATAGTTTGTAACCTTGTTGTTATTGTTAACAACCCAACTACTTCTCTGGTCATTAAAGAGATCAACAAGCCCTATTAGACATGATCTTCATGAAGTTATTGATCTGTGTTTTCTCACACCAGCAAGTCTCTGATCTCAAGACTTAGAAATCTTTTGCTTAAAACTTGACAATTACTTCTTGGATGTCAAAGCAAATCTTAAGGGTTTATGACTTAACAAGTTTTGTGATGACTGTAAATTTGGTGCCATCATAAACTCCCTAGAGGACACCCAAACCCTCCAAGAAGGCCTTTCCAAAACAAACAGCTTGTAGTAAAACCATGAACTAAAAGTAAATGCCAGCATGCATGACTCAAATTGTTTATTTTTAATTTTTTTTTATTTTTAATAAGAACAACAATAAAATATTTACAATCATAACTGAAAAGGAAATATATACAGAGTCCATAACAAGGTTAAACATTTGTATAGATTCAGGAAATCAATTACATTTTTTGCAATAATGAATGCAACTTTTCCCCAGCAATTAACTTGTGTGTTAAGTTTTTTGTTTTCAGATTTATATTGGAAATTTCTTTATCACATAGTGCTTTGGCTAAATAAATAAATTCATTTTTAAAAGAGAGAGAAGAACTGTTTTTCCAATTATTTGTTACAACTTTCCTTGTGACTGCAAGGATTGACCATAGTATATGCACTTGAGTTTTGGAGATAACCTCTGGTATTGGTTTGTCAAATAGAATAGGAGAATCAGAAATTATACAATTATCATTCCATAAGGTATCACAGACATTTCTGAATTCACTCCAAAATAAAGATATCATTGTATATGCAACAATCATATGATACCAGTCAACATCTACTGCATTACATCTCCAACATTTCATATCATTTTTTATATAATTTTGCTATTTTTTGTGGTGTAAAGTAATATCTATGGAGGAATTTTCAGGTGTATATCTTCCAGTATGGGGAGATTGTTGTTTTTCTTATTGATCTTTGGAGGAGTTTTTTATTACTAGTAATGAATTCTTTGTTGTTTATTCTAGTAGAATAATTCCAGTAAGAGGCATCTATAAAACTGAGATCAGATCTAATAGTTTTATAAATTAAAGATATAAATGAGGTGTCTCTTAAAGAGCCATTGATAATATTAAACATTAGTTCCAGTATTTTAGGTGTATTATTTCCATGAGTTTGTAATGAAAATATAATTTTGTTATAGAAGAATTCTCTACATGTTTCTATATCTATCCAGTTGTTATTATGTAGGCTATACCGAGCAACTAAATAATTAGCTGGATGCATTTTGTTTGTAGACAGAAACTGGTTCCAGTATAATAAGTTACACTCTTTGAATTCAAGCATTTTATTAATATCAAAGGTGATTAAACATTCATTAGTATATGCATCTGGGAAGGCAGATATTAATTTTTTAATTAGTTGGTTGGATTGGGTAAATCTTTTAAAGTCTGTTAGTATTAGGTTGATGAAAGAGCAGGATTTTAATTTTTGATTATCTTGTATGTATGTTTTTAATGACCAGATAAAAATATTACTCTGTATTTTAAAAAGGGGTTTGAATAGCATTTTGTTATTGAGTAATACATTTTTTTCATGTATTAATTTCCAGTATGAATTATATCAGGAGTTTATCCATAAAAAATTGTGTTAAGGATAGCAGCATTTTATAAAAGGCAACATTAGGAAAGCTAATACCTCCTTCTTTCCAGCTTGCAGTGTGTCTTTGTAAAGATATCCTGGGTTTTTGGGGGTGCCAGATAAATTTTAATCGAATATTATTAATCTTTTTTGTGACTTTCTTAGGTGGGGGAATAACCAGAGACGGGCTAATGTAAAGGATTTTGGGTAATAAAGATCATTTTAATTAACATTAGTCTATCCTCGAAAGTAAAAAAAAAAAAAATACTCCAATTATCTATAAGATTAGTAACTGAGTTTATTAAATTGTTGTAATTTATAGAGATTGTTTCTTTGAGATTTGGATTAATGGAAACACCTACATATTTAATTTGTGTAATATCCCAGTTAAAATGTTTGTGATTTCTCATTCTGGTAGTGACATTTTTTTTTATTAAGAGGGTTTGGGTTTTGTTATGGTTAAATTTTAAACCTGATAAGGTTTTAAAAAAGTGTACAACATTAAGTAGGTGATCCAAAGATGTTTCAATGTCTCTGCTAGTTAGTAACAGATCATCAGCAAATTGCTGAATTTTGGGGGAAACATCTCTATTGAGGTCATAACCTTTGATGTGCACATTATTTCTAATATAATTTGCCATGGTTCCATAGCAAGGGCAAAAATTAAGGGGGATAGAGGGCAGCCTTGTTTTGTACCTTTTATGACTCTGAAAGAGGAAGATACAAAAGAACCTATCTTTATGAAAGAGAGCATTCATAAAGCTTTCCAATTAATTTTAGAAAATCTGGAGAAAAGTTATAGTGTTGTAATACTCTAAATAAGTAAGACCAGCTAAGTGAATCAAATGCTTTATCTATATCAAGGCTTATTATGCTCGATTCATTTTTCTTTTTATTTGCTATGTCTATTAAGGAGAGAAGTCTTATTATATTATCTTGAAGTTTCCTATATTTTATAAAACCTGTCTGGTCTTCTTCTATTAAACTAGGTATAATAATGGAATTAATTCTACTTGCTATTATGGACATAAAAATCTTATAATCTATATTTAAGAGTGAGCTGGGTCTATAAGAGGAACAAGAAGTAGGTTCTTTGCCAGGTTTAAGCATAGGTGAGACAAGAGAATATTTCCATAATGGCAGAATATTGAATGTGCTTTTAATTTCTTGGAATGTTTTTAATAAAATTTTTAATATGTTATCTGGGAAGATTTTATATATTTCTGGGATTAAGCCATCTAACCCTGGTGCTTTATTAGTTTTTAATTTACCTATTTGATCTTTGAATTTAAACGTAAAAAGGTCTATCAATTTTGGCAAAATTTTCAGGGGGTAGGGTCTTTGAAATTTTATTTGTTAAGAATTTATCTAGAGTTGTGTTGTCATTTACAACTGGTTAAGGGGTATTTATATTATCATAATGTTTCCTGAAATAATATAATATGTTCTTCATGTCCATTACTTTTATTTTTTTTTCTTATTTTCTACATATATTATTTTTTTACGTGATTTATTTCATTTAAGCATTTTGATCTTACTGCAGTTTTGTGTAAGCTTTTAGGGTTAATAGAATATGAGTATAATTACATTGTTTCTAAGTTTATAGATTTTTTTTGCTGTAGAATGTTTTGGTATTCTTAGTTTAGTTTATATTATCTAAAGCTATCTTATCATTAGATGTAAAATTTCATTTTAGACTGTATTTCATTTTGGATATCAATTAGTTTTTTATCCTTTTTTTTCTTTTTGTAGATACCAGTTCTTGGTCTTTCCATATAACATAACCTTTAAGGTATCCCATAAAATGGTGTCAGACACCTCTCCATTATTATTTATTTTCATAAACTGACTTATTTCATTTAACATCCAGTCTTGAAAGCATTTTATTTGTGTGATATAGGCTGGGATTCTTTGCCAATAATTTAAAGCCTCTGTATGAAATGTTATATTAAAAATTATAGCATTGTGATGAGATAGAGGGCAGAATATTAATAGTACATTTTCTATTTTTGATTGTAAAGAGTTAGATACTAAAACTTTGTCAATGCTAGTTTGTGTCCCAAACCTATATGAGTAGTGGGAAAATTTTAGGGAAGAGTGTAGTTTTATATGATCTATATCTTTCAAATTTCTTGTACTGATATCATTTTGCAATTGTCTTGCTATAGCGGAAATTTTAAAGAATTTAGTATTTGTGGTTTCACTAGAAGAAAGAATACAATTAAAGTCTCCTGCTAATATCATCTCTCCTCTGGAATGTAAGGTTATAATATCCAAGTACTTTCTTACCATTTTGTACCACTTCCAGGAATCCAATAAGAGTTTATAAGGGTATAATATTTTTTCCTCAAGCTTAATTACTACTAATGCTAGCATTCCATCTTTATCTATGTATAAGTCTATGATTTCAGGGGTTCTTAAGCCTTTTTTTCCGAAGGATTAGCACACCCCTTCTTTTGTGATTAGATTGGGAGCTAATCAATATTTCATATTTTTTCAGTAAAAGCTTATTTACATCTTGTAGTATTAGATGTGTCTCTTGGAGGAACACTATACCTACCTTATGCAAGGAGAGGTATTTATTAACACTTGCTCTCTTGATAGGATTATTTAGCCCGTTTATATTTATAGATAAACATTTATCTGTTGACATTGTTCAATGTGTCTTATAGTAATAGAGCATTTGCAATGATTTTCTAATAAAAATGTAATGTAAATTAAAGCAACATTTGTTATAAACAATTTTCCTATAACCAATGGATAATGTTCAATATTATATACATTAACAACCTTCTTCATGGAACCTAATGTTCCTGACTTAACATGTGTTACATATAAGCCACATATCTGCCAACTCATACTATTTAAAAGTGGTTCTATACTACTGCATAGCATGACTCCACTTGTAACTAACACATTGACTAAACACCCCTGAAAATGATCCTGTAGTCAGGGATCTGTTAACATATGTCAGCAGTGAACTGTCCTTTGATCACCACATATTCACTATTGAAAGGAAGTCCTTTTTCTTTTTACAGCTTCTATCTACAGGTATGACAGGTCCAGTGCTGGAATCATTACACTGTTCTCAGCTTTCATCAGGCCAATCACTGAATATAATGTCCCTCTTGGTATGTACCTGTCTAAACAGATGTTACAATCAGAGCAACCTCAAAGCCTTATCCCTTTTCTTAATATTGTATGGGCTAGCTACTACAAGATGACCTCTGGCTTGCGTATAGAGCCTCAGGTTCTGCTGAGGCTCTGCCTCATATATATAGCCTCATTAGCCCCTTTCCTGTCAGATTTACTACACATTCACAACTCCAGTGGTGTGGTAAACATCCACTCAGGGGATCTCAATCTCTTTTACAGCATAAGTAGAACATGGAGGGATAGGTACGTATCACAGAGAATATCTCTTCTTTGGAGTCTTCTTCATCTCCACATAAAGCAAAGTACATCTCTTACTCAATTCGTATGTAATTTGGTTGACTGGATGAGAAATCACAAATTCATTCCCAGTTTAGCACCCATATTATAGAGGTAACAAGTACATGTTCCAAAATACCCTTGTTTTGCTGCCTCTGAGTTATTTGTATGCAAATATATAAGGGCTAAAAACTACCATGAGAATGTCAGTTTTTTTTTAAGATCCTCACAGATCAACAGGTTAGAAGGTATCTATGAACCTGACAAATCATTTGAATGATAAATCCATCACCAACATTAAGCTGACTGACCTGCAAATGATATTTTTAGACTGCTACCGCAATTGTAGAACTGTGAAAAATATGTAATCCTTTTCAATCCACCAAAAGATTTCTTTGCACAGTTACTTAATTAAACATTCACCTGAAATTATGTGGTGACCATGCAAATTTCCATAATGATAATCCAACCCTTATCATTATCATCACAATCATAATCATCTATTTCTTATTTTTACAGAAATGTGATGATAGTACAACAATAATACAGCAAATGACAACTAATCACAAGAAATACATTATCCGGGGAGCAAGTATATGATAGGAAAGACAAAACAAAATACAGTAGTGGGCTAAGACAGATAAAAGAATGTAACAAGTAACCACACAAAGAGTGAACATTTGAGGCTCAACTGACCTGCTATACTATTTACAACCTTTGCAGGTGACAATCCTGATCCAAGTCAAAGAATGCAGCTTTAAAGAAGTAAATCCTTAAACTAGATCCCCTGGCTCACTGTTACGGCTGCTGTACCACTGAGCTATTGTAGCAGCTGAGAGCTGGCCAAGGTATAGAAGTATCAATTCTTCTTAAATCAAATGTGATACATATAGACAAATAACAACACAGGAAGTACATCACCACATCACTCCAATTAAAATGTAGGAGCACATTCCTGTCAGCACAATGGCAGTGCATCAACATATATCACATCATTATAGGATGATATCCGCTGCCAACAACACAGAGGAAGTGAATCAGCCAAACCACCTTAATCAGGTTGCAGAAGCACATTACTCCCATATGCAAATACAAAGAGGAAGTACATCAAACATACCACCTCAGTCAGGATGCAGGAGCACGTTACCCCAATACGCAAATACACAGAGGATGTAGATCACACACACCACCCCAGTCAGGTTGCAGGAACACATTACTCCTATACACAAATACACAGAGGATGTACATCACACACACCACCCCAGTCAGGATGCAAGAACACATTACCCTCATACGCAAATACACAGAGGATGTACATCACACACACCACCTCAGTAAGGTTGCAGGAACACATTACCCCCCCATACAAATACACACAGAGGATGTACATCACACACACTACCTCAGTCAGGTTGCAGGGCCACATTACCCCTATACGCAAATACACAGAGGATGTACATCACTCACACCACCTCAGTCAGGTTGCAGGAACACATTACCCCCATACAAATATACACAGAGGATATACATCACACACACACTGCCTCAGTCAGGTCGCAGGAACACATTACCCCCATACAAATATACACAGAGGATGTACATCACACACATTACCTCAGTCATGTTGTAGGAACACATTACCCCCATACAAATATACACAGAGGATATACATCACAAGCACCACCTCAGTCAGGTTGCAGGAACACATTACCCCCATACAAATATACACAGAGGATGTACATCACACACACTACCTCAGTCATGTTGCAGGAACACATTACCCCTATACGCAAATACACAGAGGATGTACATCACACACAACACCTCAGTCAGGGTGCAGGAGCACATTACCCCCATACAAATATATACACAGGATGTACATCACACACACCACCTCAGTCAGGATGCAGGAACACATTACCCCCATACGCAAATACACAGAGGATGTACATCACACACACCACTTCAGTCAGGATGCAGGAACACATTACCCCCATACGCAAATACACAGAGGATGTACAACACACACACACACACTACCTCAGTCAGGTTGCAGGAACACATTACCCCCATACAAATATACACAGAGGATTTACATCACACACGCTACCTCAGTCATGTTGCAGGAACACATTACCCATATACTTAAATACACAGAGGATGTACATCAAACACACCACCTCAGCCAGGTTGCAGGAACACATTACCCCCATACAAATATACACAGAGAATGTACATCACACACATTACCTCAGTCATGTTGTAGGAACACATTACCCCCATACAAATATACACAGAGGATATACATCACAAGCACCACCTCAGTCAGGTTGCAGGAACACATTACCCCCATACCAATATACACAGAGGATGTACATCACACACACACTGCCTCAGTCAGGTTGCAGGAACACATTACCCCCATACAAATATACACAGAGGATGTACATCACACACATTACCTCAGTCATGTTGTAGGAACATATTACTCCCATACAAATATACACAGAGGATATACATCACAAGCACCACCTCAGTCAGGTTGCAGGAACACATTACCCCCATACAAATATACACAGAGGATGTACATCACACACACTACCTCAGTCATGTTGCAGGAACACATTACCCCTATACGCAAATACACAGAGGATGTACATCACACACACCACCTCAGTCAGGTTGCAGGAGCACATTACCCCCATACAAATATATACACAGGATGTACATCACACACACCACCTCAGTCAAGATGCAGGAACACATTGCCCCCATACGCAAATACACAGAGGATGTACATCACACAAACCACCTCAGTCAGGATGCAGGAACACATTACCCCCATACGCAAATACACAGAGGATGTACAACACACACACACACACTACCTCAATCAGGTTGCAGGAACACATTACCCCCATACAAATATACACAGAGGATTTACATCACACACACTACCTCAGTCAGGTTGCAGGAACACATTATCCCTATACTTAAATACACAGAGGATGTAGATCACACGCACCAACTCTGACCAGCTGTAGGAGTACATGCCTACTCTAAGCACAATACATAAGTAACCAGACAAAGAGGAGAAAGAATAGTGTGCATCCATCTTCTCCTTTCTCAATCAGGACTAAAGAAAAACAGTTATGTCAATTAAAAGCTTCCTGAAGCAGAGGTGCTGGTCCAAGTCTAAGAATACTGCACCGAAGAAGTCTCCTGTACTTCAAATGGGGTGATGCATATTGATGCACCTCCTCAGATGTCATCTGTACAGAAATACAAATGGAAAATAGAACAGAAAAGCAGTTTAAGCTATGCCAAAGGGGGACTGCCAGTACTTTTTCTGACATACACCTCAGACTGAATGGAAGCTTGTTCCAACATTTACTAACAGAGACACTAAACATAGAATCACTAAGTTTAGCTTTTGTAACAGGGATCAGAATAAGTCTCACAGTGGATATGAAACAGTCATCCTGTTTGCATTTGTTTTTCCATTGTATGCATCCTTCTCTCTCTCTTTGACTTTGGATTACTGTCTACTAAACAGGTACCCAGTAAATCAGAAGATTGTGCTTCATGGTCATTTTTATACCTAAACTATCAACTAGGCAGTAATGTCCAAATTTGCAAACATTTCTGAAAAAAACACCGCCTGCCTAGAAACACTGCTCCAAAACCTTAGCTCACATTCAAGTTGCCAGTTGGAAACGCATCACTGAGATGGTGTTAGTCCTTGCAATTGTTTATAGTGCATCTGGCACTAGATCATGTATTTGATTGTGACACTGCACTGAAACGTTTAGTACTAATATGAAAAAAATAATCTTCCACCATCTGGAAAACTCTGATCCATTCAGAGAAAAACTAGGAAGTCTTTTGTGTGTGAAAATACAAGAAACTTTCATCGAGGAAATTAGGGATTGAGAAAATGCATTTACTTAATGAATATTACTCTGCTGAGAAAATGTACAGAATTACATAATGACACAAGCCTTCAATCTTCATCACTGAAATATGGGATGTAGAATCAGTTCAGCATTGAAAATTAGGGCCAATGAGGAATATGATCCTCCAAGATAAAACATACATCCACAAATATACAGATGTTAGATTAAAAAAAAGAGGAAATTACACATAACCTTAGTTATGCATAGTTTAGTATGTATTTATGTTTACAATATGTGAAATGGCTGCTTTAAAGTTTGATTTTACACACTGCTGTAGATAGGTGATACTTTTTCAATGAGGCACAGGGCAAAACTAGGTAAAATAAAAATTCCCTTCCTAATGACAAATAGTTGAGAAAAGTATTTACGTATGCATTTGTTAACCAGGATGGAACACTGATCCAGATGGATCATTTTCAGGCTTGCGTAGTAAAGCAAATAAAGGTAATAACATAGATATAAGCAAAAAAAAAAAAAAATTACTTGAATGCTCAGCATAAACACTCATATTGGCAAATTAGGAGGGTCAGTTAATGCAGAACTAGATGTAATTTCTACTCTTGAACTGTAAATAGAGTGTAATATGAACTGTTGCTTTTACTGAATTTAATCAAAGGTAATAGCAGGGGGACTAACAGCAAACCAAATGAAGTTTTCCTTACAGCAGGGTGCCCCCTGTCCATGATCAGTGTTCGCAGTAATGATGATAGGAGTACTTGTAGCTGGATTTATGAAAAAAAAATCTAAAGGTTGTCTCTTATTTTTACTGAGCTCTTCTAAATTAGTGAGTGTGTGCGCGCACACACAGACACACACACACACACACACACACACACACACACACACACACACACACACACACACAAAGATATTTAGCCTTGCTCTTTAAACTACATTTTTCCAGGAAATAAACCAAGGTCATATCTCATTTTTGTCAGTCATTTGGCTTATTTTTTTAATTATCTTAAAACCTAAAATGGAAAAGGGTGAAGTGCATCCAACTAGGAAAGTGAGGTCAGGCTGACCTCGCAAACTACAATCAAATCCTGCAAAGTCAAATCTGCCTTCATTTTTCTGCCACACTGTCTCGCTCTTTCCTATTACTGTTGTAATGTCTCTTTGCCACTCTGCTTATGAAGCTCTGTAAAGCTGATTACTCTTTTTCAACAAGGATCTTTTACTTTTTATTTCTGGATATGTGTGTGTGTGTGTGTGTGTGTGTGTGTGTGTGTGTGTGTGTGTGTGTGTTGCATGAAGAAGCACTTAAACAGCTACACATATGTACACACACACATACTCACGCACACTCATAGATATATACTTGAAAGCAATACATTGAGAGTCATAATACTGAAAAGAACTGCCCTCAACCCCCTCCCTGCAGGACCCACTTTTGTGCTCATTTTTTCAATTTCACAGAGGAGTGACTAGCCGTGTACTGGTGAAGTGTATATATATATATATATATATATATATATATATATATATATATATATAGTACATGTATGCTGTTAATAGGTATTTTCAGTTCAACATTTAAAAGTTTCAACATTTTGACATTTCAGGATTTTGCATTCATTATTATCATTTTCAGTATAGTACTATTCAATAAGTTGTCATGTATACACACACACACACACACACACACACACACATATATATATATATATATATATATATATGGATTCACTTCAGAAGCTCGAAATACTGAAATCTCGAATTTCAGTATCTCCAGCCCAAGAAGCCGAATCCACATAATAGCGAAAGTTTAGAAGTGCAAAATTCAAAACCTTGAATACCGGAGGTTTTGAATTTTGCACTTCTAAAGTTCTGCTATGGTCATGTATTCAGGTAAGTGTGTGTGTGTTAAGGGGTTTGGGTAGGGGCTGTGGTGTTTGTCAGTGTGTTTTGTTGCTGTGATGTGTGTGTGAAGAGAAAGTAGCTTTTGTGGTGGTGTTTTGTGTGTCTTTGTATGTAGTGCAACCTCGGAGTGAGAATATTTAAGTAGTGGTGGTGTGGGGGACGCAGCACCCCAAATGGGGGGTGCAGGGCGGTTTGCCCCCCTGATTTCATGTAGTAGAGTGATTGTGTTTGTGTGGTGGATGGTGTGTGTGTGTGTGTATGTAGTAAAACCGCAAAATTAAAAATCTCCGGTATTCGAGGTTTTGAATTTCACGGTTTTTAGTTTTCATTGTTTTGTAGATTCAATTTCTTGGGCTCGAGATACTGAAATTCGAGATTTCAGTATTTCGAGCTTCTGAAGTGAATCCATATATATATATATATATATATATATATATATATATATATATATATATATGTATATATAGACAGATAGGTCTACGTCTAACCCCCAACATCTGAAAATCTCAAAGACGACAATCCCGAGATGAGAATACCCAACCAGGAAACACTAAACAATCAAAGTTTAACCAGGGCAAGTAAACACTTGCCCAAAACAAACACTCACTGCACCATCTAAAAACCAACCCCCACACCCCCCTAACTATATATACCAACTCCAGGACTGCACTACAGTGGAGAAAGGGCATAATTCCCCATATTGGGTAAGTGTTCGGCCGTTCTGTGTTTCCTGGTTCGAGATTGTCATCTTTGTGATTTTCGGAAGTCAAGATATAGAAGGAGACCCATATACATATATATATATATATATATATATATATATATATATATATATATATATATATATATACACATGCATAATCATACCTGTCAGTTATCTAGAAGATTAAGTCAATGACCTACTTCCTCTAGTTCAGGTTTTGATTTCCTCAGCATCCATTTATGTACCATGTTACTCTGCGCAATCACTTAACCAGGCAATGTTCCCAGGCTGTCCCTGAAAAGGGACACCATTGCCTACTGGGTTTACCTTGTTAATAAATAAATAGAATAAAAAGCATATATGCACACATACACAGCTTTTACAAATATACAGATGTTGTTTTGCTGATCAAGAATGACTCTTGCTCTCACACTGTCTATGTAGGACAGGAAAAGACTAACTACCTGACATTAAAATTACGATAATTAATCAGATAACATTTATCATCACTCTGAGCAGCTGAAAGACATAACTCATACATAATGAATACTTGCTGTTCATAACAGAATGTCATAAAACAGATCCAGTAAACCACAGGAGTATAATTAGACTTCTACAGGAGTAGGACTTGGCCCTTCTTTTTTACGCTGCTTTCTACAAAGCAAAGAAAAAATATTAAAGACAAATTTACCAGTAAAATTTTATGCAAACATCAGTCAATGAGGTGTGCCTACTGGCTGGTTCTGACACATACTGTAAGCAGTTGCCAGTCTCTGGACTCCCCTTACCACTTGGTCAGAAAAAGACACTCGTCAGAAGAATCAAGTCCTGACTATGGCTTAGGTGACCACAGATCAACTAGCAACTCAAGTGAATGACTAAGATAGTGTGGGGGGGGGGGGGGTACATGCCCATCTTTTGGCTAAATATATGGTTGAGCCAGGTAATTACAGAACAAATCCTTTTAAGGAGAAACCAGCATTCAAACATGAGGCCTACGAATCAGCATTAAGTTCGCCACACCCCTGATGGGCAGTAGCCTTTAAACTGGGTGTGTGTAAGAGAACATGCTTACATGGGGAGGCTCTGTGGGCCTCTACAGTGATGCAGATCATAAATCTCTTCACCCGGGAGTAGGGTCAGGTCAGTACAGATACCTTCACAGCTGGGATTTGGCACAAAATATTTCATGGCTGACTAAATGATGGCCCTTGCTTGGATAGGGCTTACCCAGTTACTTGCTGAAATCCCTAGGTAATTGACTGAATAAGTGTAATATTATTGGGGGGAGGGCGGCTCGATGGTCATTAGGCACAGCAGGGAAAAAGCGATAGGGGGAAAAATGGCTATGTACGTGTGATCACAAGCAAAGAAATGCCTGCCTCTCTAAGAAAAAATAAACAGGAAAAAAGGCAAGATTGATAGAAACGAAGATCGAGCTTTGCTGCAAAATATAATCTTTTCATACAGTGAGTACTTCTGAACCGGATTCTTACTTGATCAATATGAAACTCATAGTCTGAGAAAAGATAAATGGCTTAAGGAAGAAGGTCCCGTCAAAGATAAATAATATGTGTCAGTTACCCAACTTCCTGCCACAAAGACGTTTCTGAAACACAGAACCATGACTTTATCTGTGTTTTCTTTAAATTTATGCCATTAAATGATACCCCAATACTTTATACAGCTGTATTATGCCCCCTCTTTTCCTACTTCAATTTTGCCCTGAATGTTTTTTGCTAAACTCTGAAGTTAACCCCTTTCCATTTATAACGGTACCAAAATTGTAAACAATAATCCATCTGTGGCCGGACAAAGGAACGGTAGAGCAGTGATACAACCACTTTACATGTCCTTCCATATCACTGTTGCCTTCATTACATAAGGGATCTCCTACCAAGGATAGCCCAATATCTGTTCAGTATTACAAAGCCTTTGGAATTTATAGAAGCCATATGTCACACATATGCACCCTGTGCAAGGTGTAGGGCATAAAGTTGACATATGGACGTACATTCCTCAGAACTTCTTTGCTGCCAGTCCAAGTGCCATCACTGAATGTCGGTCTGAACACTCCATGTTTCAGGTAAGTGCCCCATTGTGGTTTCTTCTTATCTCTTTCTATTTTTATTTTTGTGAATTTACATGTCATCCAGATAGGGAAAATGCTGGTGCAGGAGGCAGATTCCCCATGAAGATCATCACGAGTAGTGTCTCTTCTTTTTGGGTGCCTGTCACAACCATACGCAGTGTTCTATCTTTCGAGTGTTTGTCCCTAAGACCATATGTAGTTGTCTCCCTTCCTCATCTATTCACCTGGAAAACCAATGTCTAAAATTGCTGGCAAAAGGTGCTATGGCAAAGTCTTCCTGTCCTGAAGGTCAGCCACCTGCCAAGAGATTGGCCAAAAAATGCAGGTCTGATTTGGCTGCTATCCAGCCTTCCCCAGATGTCTCTCTCAAGGCTGGTGAAAGCGCAGAGGATCATTTGATTGTTGCTTCCGATTCCTCTGCTGTGACCTTGTCAGAGGCCAGCATGGATTTGACTTCTCGCACATCTTTGAAGGGTTTACAAAACATTTGCTGTGGACATTGATTTACATCTGATGGACTGAGGGGGATATTGCAGATTCTACTTCGGGAGGAGATCCCTACTATGTTGGTTAAGTGATGGCAAGTGTCTGAATCTCCTAGGGTTTTTCAGGCAGATGTCTTTCAAAAGGAATAAAAAAGCATCCATATTTCACCCATTGTTAAAGATCCTCAACGTGAATGACTAGATTTTACCCAGGGGTTGTTTAATGCTTTAATGGCCTTGAAGCCTCCTTGATGTGTCTCTGTGCCTGCACCTCCCTGGTCTTCTACTTCTTATAAGAGGCCTAGGGAGCAGGAGTCCTCTGAAGAAGATTTGGATTCTGGGCAAGAGACTTTGCATATTCTTCTCAGATCCATTGGAGTATGGGTCTGAGGAAAAGGAGTCCATTATCCAGGTTCTCCCTTAGAAGAACACTCTTTTGTCGACACTGTTTCTCTCATGATGGAATATTTTAAATGGGGCTGTTCTCAGGTTTCTGATATTCAAAGGAGGTATTATGAACTCCTCCAGTTGGATTCTCTGAAACCCTCTACACTTCCTCTGGTCCTGGCTGGCCTCTTAAATAACTTTTCACCAGCCTCTGTTGCCCCTGACTCTCAGCCTCCAGCCCCCAAGAAACCTGACAAATTTTACAAAGTGCCTGTCGATTGTAAATTTTTGTATAAATGTCCTTCTGCTAATCCTACTGTAGTGTCTGTCTCTTCTGACAAACCTTCTAAGCTTTTGCCTTCTACTAAATTATTTCCTTCAGGCAAAGACAGTAGAGCCATGGAATGTCTAAACAAAAAGTTCTGTACTGTCACCACCCTACCTTTTAGGACTATCAGTTACCAGACTCATGTGACCAGGTATGTTTGGCCCTTCTTTCTCAAGCTTCTCAGGCAATTTCTGACTTTCCAGACTTGGAAGGGAAGGTCTTGACCCTTTCTTTATTAGGTTCTACCTCCCAAGTCTCTCATCACTCAGTTAAGAGTAGTTATGATGTAGCTGGTGCTTCTTCTAGGGCTGCTGCATTTGGCTCTGTTTTGAAGGGTTACTCTTGGCTTCATCTTCAGGATTTACTTGATGACATTAAAGCTAAATTGTTGTATGCTTCTCTTGATAATAAAAACCTTTTTTGGCTTTGCTGCTGCTGAACTTTCGAAGTCCCTGCAGGATAAAGTCAAGGCCTTGCAGGATATGAAACAAGTTCATAGGTGTTTACTAGCTAACAAACACAAGGGCCTTTTTAAGCCTAGTCATGCATCCCAAATCTCTGCCAAGTTCTGATACCCTTGATAAGTGTATGCAGGGGTTTGGGAGATGAAACATTTACAAGAAGGGGCCTGGGAGATGAACCATTTACAGGCTGCCTGTGTCCATTAGAGACAAAGAGACATAGGTGCCAAACCAGGGATGAAATTCCTGTTCCCCATCCAGTTGTCCAAGTTACACTTGAATTGGGTTAGGGAGAAACTCTGCTTCGCATGGATGGGGAGCCTGTTCCACAGATGGGGTAGTCTCTGGGATACATACCTGTCTCTCCAGCAGGTCCTATTTATATCACAGGCAAGGTTTAAGTCTTTACAATGGATAATTCTGGTGCTGTTTGTTTGTGGATATGCAGGAGGTCCATCAGAGTAGGGTCTGACAATGTCCTGTATACCAGACACAGATTTCCCCTCAAAAACCTGTTGGACACAGAATATATGGATATGGCCTTGTAGCAGTCTGCATATAAACTTTTACTTAGACCCCGTATTCCTTTAGTGAGAAACCTCTGTGGAAGTTCCAACTGTTGGATAGGCTTGGTTAGATACATATTAAAGGGGGCACTGTACCCAAGGACAGGTCTGATGAATGTCGGATACAGTGAAACAATGACTTTGTTGGACTATGATGCCATAATTTGTTTATAAGTTGCGCAATATAGAATTATTTCCTCACTACTCTAGACACGTGATGGTCAAAGGCTAGATTATTATCTATGTGTGTGTCACTAAGTCCCTGACTACTGGGTCAACATTAAGGGTTGTGTTGTCAATATGATAGTTACCAGGGGTGGATGTCTTCCCAAAGGATGCTATTATGCATTTCTTGGCATTTGATTTTAGCCCATGGCTCTAATACCAGTTGTTTGTTTGTGTGAGCTCCTCCTGGAAAACATTGGTGTCAGTGTGGGACTCAATGACAGCTCCTAATTTGCAATCATCTGCAAATTTAGTCAGCCAGAGACCACTGACATTGGCCTTGACTTCAGAGAAGTAACTGCCAAAAAGCAGCTGTCGAAGGACTGATCCCTGAGGGACTCTACCTTTACCTGGCCTCTTTGTAGAGGTGGACTCCCCAGTTCTAACTTCCTGGGTCATGTCTGTGAGCCAGCTGGCTAACCACTGGGTGACATACGAGTTTGTAGCTAACCTATTCAGTTTGTCAACAATGCCTGAGTGGGGTATTGTGTCAATTGCCTTGGTCAGGTTAAGGTAGGCAGTGTGAACCATTTTTCCCTCTCCCATTGCTTTGGTTACCTTCTCAAAGAAGTCCACCAAGATGAGAACGCATGATCTGCCCTTGAAGAAACCTAACTGGGTTGAGTCTAGTGTCTGGAGGTTTACTATGTCTCTGTTGATCATTTCCATGATAGTTATTCCATGGCTTTACATATAAGACTACTGAGACTTATGGGTCTGTACTTTCCATGGTCTGTAGATGGCCCATCTTTGTGCAGAGGGACAACTGTTGCTGTTCTCCATTCATGAGTCATGAAGCCTGTTTGGAGGCTACAGTTAAATAATAATTCCAGAGATATTCTATTTTTAGAAGGCATCCTGGGATATTGTCTGGGACCATTGATGCAGTGTTCTTGGTCTTAGAGAGAGCATTAAGAACCTGTTCCCTAGTGAGAGTAGGGGGATTTGATGGAATTTCCTAAGTGAAGGGTGTAGGGGGAGAGAGAGGTGAAGCTGGAGCTGAAGTTATCAGCCAGGAGGTTTGCTATATCTTTTGGCTAAGTATAGGTGGCTCCATTTACAATGAGCTCTGCACACAACTGTGTGCTGCCTTTGATGTTGCCTATATAGCTAAAGAATGCTTTGTGGTTGTCCTTGGCCTAAGAGGCCAAACTTACTTCCAATTTGGCTTTGGTAGACTTTATTTGTCCTCTTGAGTTGTTTGTTTAGTTTAATGAGAGTGCTTTTATCCTGCTGGGTGCTGCACCTCCTAATTTTTGCCATGATATTCTTCCTCCTGTTATATAGCCGATTGATTTTGTGATTCCACCCAGGGTGGCTTATTTTTTTAATTATTTCTGTACTTATTCCTGGTGGGTATAGCTGCCTCTATACAGCTATTAACATGCGTGTGCAGGGTTTCTAAGAACAGTTCTGCATAGGCAGCAATGTTCCCGGGGTTTATGGGGGCTTGAATTTTTGCCAGGTTATCACTTAATAGCAGTAGGTTAGCCGTGCAGTAGTTCCTGAATATTCCAGGTTTAGCTGGGGGTCTGGGTTTATTTTTACTTCAAAGAAAAACATTTTGTGGTCTGACCTTATCAGTGAAGACATTAATTACAGTAGGGGGGTGTGCAGCACTCTCCCATATTAGTGAGGACCAGATCCAGTATGGTTGCACCCCTGGTTGGTGTGCTGACTATCTGATCCAGAGAGTTTGTGTTTACAAAATCCAGGAATCTCTGTGCCTGTACATTTAGTGTTGTAAAGGATTTCCAGTTAATAGTGGGGTAATTAAAGTCACCTATGAATATGATACTCGGTTGGATGGTTACTGTTTCTAATAAGTTTAAATACATGGTATGGGTTTCCTGGGTCATAGAGGGGGACCTATAGCTTGCAAGGAAGTGGTACTTAATTTTTCCTATGGTGATTTGAACATGGAGCAGCTCAACTGCATTGTGCTGTTTCACCAGCCTTGAAGTAAATTTATTTTTGATGTAAATAGACACCTCTACCTTTAGTCCCTGCCTGTGAAGTAGCTTGTCTAAATGGGTGGAAGGCATTATAACCTTGCTTACCTTTAGCCCCTTCCTGTGAAATAGCTTGTGTAAATGTGTGGAAGGCATTATAACCTTGCACTGTTGCTGTGTTCTCCAAGGGTTTAAACCATGTCTCAGCGAACGCACAGATGTCAACATTTTCTAGGGTGAAGAGAGCTTCTGGGGACTAGAGTTTTTGTTTAGACTCCTAGCACTGAGCAGTAATACCCAAAGATTTTCTTGGTTTTGATTTGCCATGTCAGAAGTATACATTTTGTTTCTCCGTGTGAGGATATTAGATATTGTTATCTGCACTAACATGACTGGCTGAAGTTTTGTAAATAACTTTAAATAATTGTAAATTACCTTGTGTTACATATGCCACCATGACTAGCTATAATTCTGTAAATAAGTTTATGTTTTTTGATTATCACTCTGATTTTGCAAGATGTTTGAATGTCAGTGTTGTACTTGCTGACCAAGTGTACATGTTCTTTTTAAAGAGAATTCTGAATGTAGGTTATGCCAGAATCTGCTGACCTAGATGTGATGTCATTGTGTGCCACAGCTGGAAGAACAGAATATTCACTGCAGCTGTTTGTTTACTTTTCAAAGTTTGATATGAGAGAGTAGAATTCTTATAGCAGCTTTTCGTTACTTTAAATAATCTATTATAAAAGCAGGTTCTGAGTTAGTTGCTGTTTTCCAGAGCTGTTCAGCAGTAATAATCCAGTGGTTTTCAGGATCATAGGATCATAGGAAGTTACTAGGCTATTGGCCCTGAGGACCTTATAAGCCTAGCCAAGAGTTTAGCCCATTCATAGACAAATCAGCACCCAATGCCTTTGGCAGCAGGGACACAGGTGGAATCCCGGGGATGTATTTTCTATTTCTTATCCAGTTACCCAGATTTCACTTAAAAAGGGGTAAAGATGTACACTGCTTGATATTTACAGGGAGTCTTTTCCATAGATGGGCCATCTCTGGGACACAAATCTGTCCTGCCAGCAAGTCATATTGATGTCACAGACCAGGTTGAGGTCACATGTGCGGATTACTCAAGTGGAGGTTGACTTGCAGATATGCAGCAGTCCCATCAAGGCAGGTTCCGAGATCACCTTGTATGTCGGACAGAGGTCACCGCTGAGGAGTCTGTATGAAACAGAGTAGAGGCATAGGGCTTTTAGCCTATGTGTATTGTGTAGATTTATGAGGCCCTGGATTCTCCTGGTGAGGAACCTCTGTGGTCTCTCCAGCTACTACATGTGCTTTGCGATGTACATACCAAATGGGGCATTGTACTCAATTATGGGCCATATAAGAGAAGAATACAGGGATGTTATGACCTCCTTGTCCCTGGATGAGATACCCTTACTTATGCGGTGGGCCATGTAGAAAGCTTTCCGTACAATGGAAGCAACATGGTGGTCAAAAGTCAGGCTGCTATCAATCAGGGTGCCAAAATCCCTCACGACTGACTGCATGCTTAGAACATTGTTATTAATGTGATAACTTGTAGGGACATCTCTCTCCCCAAAGGGGATGATGATGCATTTTTTTGTATTCAGCTTGAGGCCATGTTTCTGGCACCAGTCATTTGTTTGGGTGAGACCCTGTTGGAAGATGTCCACGTCACTAGGGGAATTGATGACAGTTCCCAACTTGCAGTCATCTGAAACTTGATCAGCCATAGCCCACTGGTTTTGGCCTGTACCTCAGTAAAATATATCCCAAATAACAGAGGTCCCAAATAACAGAGGCCCTAAGACCAAACCCTGGGGTACGCCACTCAATACTGGTCTACTGCTTGAGGAGGCTTCCCCTATTTTGACTAGATGGGTTCTATCAGTGAGCCAGTTGGCTACCCATCTGGTAACATACAGATAGATGCCTAGTTGAGAGAGTTTATCTATTATACCTGAGTTGGGAATAGTGTTGAAGGCTTTGGCCAAGTCAAGGTAGGCAGTGTACACTGTCTTCCCCTCATCCATGGCTTTGGTGACTGTTTCAAAAAGGTTGACCATATTTAACAGACATGACCTCCCCTTGACGAAGCCAAACTGTGTGGGATCGAGTGCTTGGAGGTTGCCAATGTGGAGGATGATTTAGTCCTGTCAGGTATTCCTGATTCCATGCATTATATAAATGTTTGTATAGTAATTTAGTATAGTTTTGGATACTGGTGCCAGTTCCTAGAGAGGGTGAGGGGGCTGTGAAGCTGTTTATGCCATCACTCAAGAGGCTGTAATCAGCTTTGGAGAAGTTTTTTTTGATTTACCCTAGCTAGTGGGGGGTTGGGCGAGATGGTGACTTCAAACGTGAACACTTTATGGTCGGATCTTACAAGGGAGGATGATACTGCAGGGATGTTGCAGTGGCTACTCATGTTGATAAATACCAAGCCCAAGATATTATCACCTCTTGTGGGGGTTATCGACTAGCTGTTCCAAAGCATTTGAATTTACAAAATCAAGGAATCTCTGGGTATTTGTGTTCTGGCAAGAGTAGTTCTTCCAGTCTATGTTTGGGTAGTTAAAGTCACCCAGGAGCAGGGTAAAGGGTTGATTCTTGATAGATTCAAAGAGGTCTAGATAGGAAGTTTGGGCATCTTGGTTCAGATTTGGGGGCTGGTAGCTAGGTATTATTTGTATAGGGGTCTTGTCAATAATTAAGTGCACCTGGAGTACTCAGGAGAGTAGTTGTTCCATTCGCTGAGGACAGACAGCCTGGAGTGTGAACATAATTCCTCATCTTACCTTCTAGAAGTAAGACTATAATCTTGCCTTGCTAAAGTATTTAGATTAATAGAGACAGTTAATCTTCAGATACTCAGGGAACTACAGCTAGATAGGTACAGAGTTTTTTTTAAATCAATGTGAGATCTGTCCTACAGTATTATTTTCATATTACCTGTGTGTGAAACTCTGATGTTTATTGGAATCAGTTATTCAGTATTTACATGTTTTAAATGCTTTTATTTATTATTAAATGTTTTACTATCTCTCATTGTGGCTGGTTATTTAGTTAATATTTTTAATAACTTGAGTGCGTGCATGATTATAGTGATAACACCAGGGCCACTCTGAAAAGTCTTACATCTTGGGATACATGCTACCATTTGTTTCAATATCTATTTTACCCAATATAATTGTACACCCCTTTTGAATGGTGTTGTGGTATTCAACTGGTGGTAGCTGTTACCTCGAAATTGGGCAAAGAAACACAGCAGGAAAATCTGTGTCAGTCTTTCCCAAGAATGTGTGCATGTGCGAATATCAGACATTTAAGAGTGAGTGTGTCAGACACCTAGAACTGGGACACAGTGCTCTACAGTGGTTACTGTGGCGACTCATTTGGGGACCTGGAGTGAAGGATATAGTCCAGTCCGAGGTTTGGAACCTGTTCCCGGTGCACACTTATGGGAAATTATGTATTTCTATCCCTACTTTTAGTGATGCTCCGTTACTGGAGACAGTGGTGAGGATTGAGGCTCCATAGTTACTGCCCTGGGGTAAAGGGGCTCGTCACACTCCTATCCTTAAGTTTATAGAAATTGTCCCTCTAAACCTGCCTTTGTTCGCAGACAGTCCTGCCTTCCAGCTAAAGGTAAAAATAGTTCTAGATAATTCTAGGTACCCCCCCAGCTAACTCCAATCAGACACCTACTTTTCAGAACCCTCTTTTTCAGGACAAACCTTGCTTCTTCTTTCCCTAGGCCAAGGTTCCCTTATCCCTTTGTCTTTCCTTGTCCCCTCCCAGATGGCTGAGTCACTCAAGACTCTTGTGGTTTGTCCATCATCTACCAGGGATATATAATGGTGTGGAAATCCCTTCCTCACTTTCTGGGCATCCCTCAACCTCCATAAGAACAGTTTCCTTTCTTTCCTGAAGTGTTTCAGGCCCTTCTGGCTCAGGGCACCATTCAAACCGTGCCTCCTACCCAGAAAGGGAAAGGTTTTTATTCCAGGATGTTCCTGGTTCCCACGAAGGAAGGTACCTGGAAACCCATTCTGGACTTTTCTCAACTCAACACCTTTCTAAAGGTCCCCTCCTTATGGATGTTGTACATCCAAACCCTGTTCCCTCTTCATGTTTCCTAGGCATTCTTTGTTTCTCTGGACCTCAAGGATGCCTATCTCATCATCCCAATACATTCCTTTTCAGGAAGTTTTTACATTTCTCTAATTCTTTCTTGAATTTTCAGTTGTCTGCTTTGCCCTTTGGCCTCTCTACTTCCCCAAAGGTATTCACCAAATCCCTGGCTTCTGTCATTGCATTCTGCAAGATGACAGGGGTTCAAATCTTTCCTTATCTAGATGACCTGCTCATTTAGGCTTTGTCCTCCAATGTTCTGCTTCAGCATTTCCAGTTTACTGTCTGTCTGCTACAAAGCCTAGGGTTTGACATTAATTTTCAGAAATCAGTCTTGGTTCCTTCTCAGAATCATGCTTTTCTCAATTGCAGGATTCAAACCATTCCATGCTGACATCCCTGTTCCACCCAAGGCCCTCTGACTGCCTTTTTTCATTTTCTTCTTCCTCTGGCTTCTGTCATAGCCAGAGATTTTCTTAGGGTTCTAGGGTTCATGGCTTCCACCATTCCTATGCTGCCCCTAGCTAGGCTCCATATAAGAAAACTACAGTAGTACCTCAAGGCAGTGTGGCTTCAGCAATCTCATCCATTGAATTTCCTAGTTCCTTTCCTCCTATGTGTCAAACTTGAGCTTCAGTGGTGGATTCATCAGCTTTCTTTCAAGTCAGGGCTTCCTTTCCAACCTCCAGTTCCATCTTAGGAACTCTTTTCAGTTGTCTTGGAGAGGAGGTGAGGAGCTTCCTTCATTTTTCTCAAGGTCTAGGGTCTGTGGCCTCCCCCATCAGAGGTCAAATCACATCAACATCAAGGACATGAGAGCTCGCCTTTCAGCTCTTCAGGCTTTTCATTCCCTCTTTCTTACAGGCCCCTCAAAGTTTTCACAGACAATATCACAGTGACGTGGTATATAAAAAAAGCAAGGGGGGATATGGTCCTACCGTCTTTGCAGACTTACTCTTCAGATCTGGGATCTAGCTGTCCAATATCAAGTGACTCTTCAGGCTGTCTGCATTCCTTCAGGGCAGAATATTGTGGCAGACTCTGCGCAGGTCCAGAACACAGGCTCATGAATGGATGCTTCACAGAGATGTGTTTCTGGACATAGTCCATTGGTGAGGTATTCCTCAGGTACATAATTTTGCCTCCCCTCTGAACAGATAGCTTCATCTCTTCTTTTCCATACTCCCAAGCCCTCTAGCTTGGAAGGTGGACAGCATCTCTTTTCCTTGGAAGGGGATGTTTCTCTACACCCTCCCCTTCCCCTGATTCTGAGGATCCTGCACAAGATCAAGCAAGACTTCCCCAAAATCTTGCTGGTGACTACTTTTTGGCCCAGGCAGCATTGGTTCCCCATTCTTCTTTACTTAACCAAGAGCAATCACCACAGAGTACTTCACTGGATGGACCTTCTCATGCAAGATAAGAAGTCTGTTATCTATCCTCACTTGTCTACTCTTCAACAGACGCTATGGGTGATAGGGTTTTGATCCTATTTAGGCACCTCTTTTCTGAGGACCTGCTTAGGGTTCTGCAGGAAGCCAAGAAACCCACCACCCAATCATACTTGTTCAAATAGAAGAGACTTTCTGCCTGGTGCCTCTTTCCTAACCAGCATCCCTTTTCAGTGGGGAGATCTCTGGTTCTCTCTTATTTGTGTGAATTGCTCCAAGCTGGGTTAGCATATTCTTCAGTTAAAGCTCTCCTCTCAGCTATTTATGCTTGTTTTCCTTTGACTCCCCCTTTTAGCTTCTATGTTTCAGGTCAAACTATTTCTTAAAGATGTCCTTCATATCAGGCCTCCCAGAAAGCCTATTCCACCTTCCTGGGACCTGAGTTTTGTTCTTGAAAAATTGACTTAGGCTCCTTTTGAGCCTGCAACTACAGCTTCCTTGCAATATTGCACTTAGAAGACTGTTCTTCTTTTGGCCCTTACTTCAGCTAAGACAGTATCTGAACTCCAGGCTCTTATGGCTGTTCCTCCTTTTTTAGTTTTTCACAGGGACAGGGTGTCTCTTCGTACTAATCCTTCTTTTATGCCCAAGGTGGTCATTAAGTTGTCTCTTAATCAGTCTATTATTTACCCTCCTTTTTTCCTTCTCCTCAGTCTGCTAGTGAGAAGGTTCTTCACATCTTAGATTTGCATAGGTAGTTCAAATATTATTTGGATAAGACTAAGGCCATTTGCAAATCTGAGCAACTTTTTGTTCCCTTTCATCCCATGTCTCTGGTTTTGGTAGTTTCTAAACAAACCATTTCTTTCTGCATCTCTAAGGCTGTTTCTTTTAGTTACTCTTTTCATGGTAAATGTTTTTCTTCCTCTGTAAAGGCTCATTCTACCAGATATGTTGTTTCCTCTGGCACCTTTTCCAAAGGACTGGATACCAGTTCCATCCTTGAGGCTGCTACTTGGACTTCTGTCTGTACCTTCACTAAAGATTACAAACTGGATGCTGTTTCCAGAACAATAACTGGCTTTGCCAGAGCTGTCCTGCATGGGTTTCTAGAGGGCTCTTCTGTGCCTTCCTCCTCCCAAGTTTCCTCTTGTGCTTTTGTACCCTCCCTTACATAAAGAATAATGCAACAGTGACACGGACGGTGTAAAATCTTACCATAACAGAAGATGTCCTTCTCTTCACTGTTGCAGTGGTCACTCCCTCCCTCCTCCCCCTTCTGCTCTGCCCTATTATTTTTGCCTTTCTGGACAGGGATTCTTTTCTTTTTCTCCTCCTGGATGCACATGTTCCTTCTGGTCCATAGGAGCATTCTGTTCCCCCTTGGGCTTTTCAGTTTTGATGTATGTACATTACCATCATGCAATATGACTTGCACTGGGAGCATACATGTGACGCATGAAGTCTATAAATTCCAAAGCCTTTGGTATACTGGCTGGACATTGTGCTATCCTTGGCAGGAGATCCCTTATGTAAAGAATACTGCAACAATGAAGAGAAGGACATCTACTGCAATGGTAAGATTTTACACAACTGCATTTTCTTGAATCAAATACCCTAAGGATACACTTTAGTATCTTACTAACCTCAGCTATATTTGCCCCAGATTGTGTTTTAAGGTTAATTTCTGTAGTTAAAATCACCCCAGGATCTTTTAATCCTTTTCTTCATTTGTACCCTCCAATGTACCTACACCGCAATGGTTTTCATTTTGGAGTTATTAAACCTCACACAAAGTGCCCTGCATTAAACCTCATTTGCAATCCTCTACATATACAGTTAGTCTCCTTAGATTTCTTTGTAGACTTACCCAGCATCCTCCAGTATTTCACATTAGAGTCACCTACACACATCCTGATCCTTTTTTTAATACTCCTTTTGACAACTGATAAAAAGATGTTGCGCAGCACGGGATACCACCTTCCTCCTCACTCCTTTTTGATAAATACACTATAAAGTATTGTTTACAACTAAGCAAATATCAAACCATCATAAACCAAACCAACAAAATCCTACCACTGAAAACACAACTGACTGCAACACAAGAAAGTCTTGCAGCACTGAAAATAATTATAAATGCTTTATAAAGCCAAGATGAAGACATTCCATACCATGAGTAACAGCTCAATTCATTTGTCATGGCCACCACAAAACCATCCATCCATCCTTAATCACTTATCCCATTTTTGCACATGGGGTAGGGGTGTCATTTCAACAGTGACAATCATATAGAGCCAAGGATTACACTGTCAGGCAGCAAATCACAAAACCAACCTACACTCAAAATAAAGTCTACATGCAGTTTATAATCAGTATGACAGAAAGTCAGAAATGAAATACTTATCAATGCATTACACTAAAACTACCTAAAATTACAATAAATATGTTAGTCAGGGGGACTTCACCCGTACCCCCTCCATGGGGAGTTTCACTTTCAATTCATTGCAATAGGTATTAGAGATTATTTAACAAGACTGTTCTTTGTAGTTCATTTAAGTACAGGTTTAAGTCTTTTCTTCCTAGTCATGTTGTTAAAAAAGGTTACGTTGTAGGCACTGATTATGTCACTGTGTCTAATTAAAATGTCTAATTACTTCCTTCTATGCTTTTTGCAGGCTCATTCTTTGTCACATTGACTTCTTTTGCTCTTTTTTCTTTCTTTTACAGTTTTTTTCAGAGATGGCCATAATTTGCTCTGAATTTCAACAATAATCCATTCATTTGTGTCATTTTTATTCTCTCTCTTTTATCCATGGGTTTGTTTATTAGATATGTTTTTTTTATTTTAATTTCTGCAGGTTCATTTCCAACTTTTTATTATGCATGCATTCTATAGTTCTGCTTTTTGTTTCTTTCAAATTTTTGTCATCAATGTATTTTGTCACATATTGTAGAGGTTTTTAATACATCTGCTGAGAGTGGTTACTTAGGCGCTGTTGTATGTCATTGTATTGTGGTGGGGTGTGGTGAACAGTTGTTTTATTTACTGCATTGCTTGGTGTTGGTACTCATTTCTATTTATTTCAGTTTAATAACCGGTTAAGTGGAGTGGTCGGCAGACCCTTTTCAGCCACGCCCTGGCACCTAGACACAAACAGAAAATACAGTGTAGTACATAAAAGTAGAGAGAATACATTTCTATGTTATTTACTGTTATAAATACAAATGATATTAAATACATTATGTACAATTACTGTAGGCATTCAGCCAGTGCTCATTTCTTACAAGTATACCTTTATAAGAAAAATGTGAATACAGTGTCAGCAGCAAGGACTAGCCATTGTAAAAGAAGCAAGAGCATTTTGTTCTTAAACAGTTGTTCTTTTAGTTTGTTGCTAAATAACTTAAATGTCTCTTGCTGCTTCACTTTTACAGATAACCAATTCCAAACAACTGAGCTAACTTAGAGATAGTTCTTTCTCCTGTGGTAGTTTTAAAATAAGGTCTAATGGGGGTAATCCTACCTTATTAGTTGTCTTTAAGTGTATAGTTAGGCTTCTTGATTTCATAGGTTTGTACTAGGCTAATGGCCCTGGGGCCTTTACAAGCCTAGCCTAGCCCATACGATTACCCTGGCATCGTGCCACCGAACCTTAGTTCCTAGTGCCTCTGTCGAGTAGAGACATTGAAGTGATCTCCAGGGTGAATTTTCTATTTCCCATCTCTTGAAGAGGGCAAGTGAGGTGCTCTGCTTCACATGTATGGGAAGTCTATTCCACAGCACGGGCAGTCTCTGGGTTATGAACCTGTCCCTCCAGCATGTTCTGTTGATTGTGGTAATGAAGTTGAGGTCTCTGGAGCGTGTGGTGTGGAAGGATTGTGATTTCTTTAGATGTAGCATTTCTAACAGTGCTGGGTCAGACATGGGTTTGTAAGTCAAGCAGAGATCACCTCTAAGTAGGCGATATGACACAGAGAACAGTTGGGAGTTTTTTGAGTCTGTCCACATAGAACAAATATTTAAGGCCTAGGATCCTCTTTGTGAGGTACTTTTGCGGCCTTTCCAGTTGTTGCAGGTGTCTAGTGAGGTAGATGCCAAATGGAGCACTGTGCTCAATGATTGGCCTAATGAGGGAAGAGTAGAGGGAGACAATGACCATGACCTCTTTCTTCCTGGATGCAAAACCCTTAGTAATGAGATGTGCCACACAGAAGGACTTTCCGACCACAGTGGCAACGTGGTGGTCAAAAGAGAGGTTGCTGTCAACCTGTGTTCCCAGATCTCTTATAACACCTTCTGTGTTCAGTGGACTACCATCAATGTGGTAATTCAAGGGAACTGGGTTTTTCCCAAAGGGGATCAAGACACATTTTTTTGGCAATGAGCTTAAGGTCATGGTTCTGACACCATTCATTGGTCTCACTGAAGACTTTCTGTAGGATGTCAGCATCACTTGGGGAGTTAATAATAGCTCCCAACCTGCAATCATCTGCGAACTTTGTCAGCCAGAATCCCTTTGTGTTGGCCTGGACTTCAGAGAAGTAGATACCACACAGGAGAGGACCCAGGACCGAACCCTGTGGGACACCACTCGTGACTGGTCAGCAGTCTGACTTGGGAGTCAGCTACTTTCACACTGCAGGTTCTATCTGTGAGCCAGTTTGCAATCTACCTAGTGATATAGGGGTTGATGCCTAGCTTAGTAAGTTTTTCTATGATTCCTGAGTGGGGAATGGTATCAAAGGCCTTGGCCAGATCAAGGGAGGCTGTATGAACCACCTTACCTTCATCCACAGCTCTGGTGACTGACTCAAAGAAGTCAACCAAGTTGAGCAGGCATGATCTACCCTTCACAAAACGAAACTGTGTAGGATCCACAGTTTGAAGATTCCCTATATCCTTGTTTATTAGGTCCACAATGATGCATTCCATAACTTTACATATGAGACTCATCAGGCTAACGGGGCGTTAGTTCCTGGGGTCTGTAGTCGCTCCTCCTTTGTAGAGAGGGATGACTGTAGCAGTGCGCCATTCGGTAGGGACAAAGCCTGAGGTGAGGCTGTGATTGAACAGGGCACACAGGTGAGGTGCCAGTTCACTCTGTGGGTGTGGGGGATGTGGATTTCCAAGGTGATTAGCTTGTGATCGGATCTAACCAGGGTGGAGATGACTATTGGTGTGGAGCAACGTCACCCATGTTAGTAATGACTAGGTCACGGATGTTGCTACCTCTAATGGGGGTAAGAACGAGTTGGTCCAGGGCATTGGAATTAATGAATTCTAGAAAGTGTTGGGCAAGTGTATTGGTACATGAGTAGTTTTCCCAGTTAATGGAGGGGTAGTTGAAGTCACCCAGTATGAGAGTTTTAGGTTGGACCCTAATATTCTCCAGGGTGCTTAGGAATGTGGAGTGTGAATTTTGGGACATGGCTGGGGACCTGTAGCAGGCTATGACCTGAATCTCTGTCTTACCCAATGTTAGCTGCACTTGAAGTATCTCAGATGCGTTATGTTGGGCTACCAGTCTGGAGGTGTGCACATCCTTTATGAATATGGAGACACAACCGCCTTTGGAGCTTCGGTCCAAGTTCTGGGGCCGAAAGGTGTGGAATAAGTTGTAGCCTGGTAGTGCAGGGGTGCTTTCTGCTGCCTTGAACCAGGTCTCTGTTACAGAACAAATGTTGATGTTCTCCATTTTAAGGAGTACTTTGAGTGAGTGCATTTTGAGATTTAGACTTCTAGCGTTGAGCAGCATGACCCTCAAATTGCATTTGTTTGTAGCTGTTATGGTGGTAATTTGGTCTTTGGAACACTGCCTACAAAGGGCTCTATAGGGGTGGGAAGAGCCTTGGCCAGTATCCAGAACCCCAAGGGTGACAGATGCACGCCATCTCTGGCAAAGCATTGAGGTCTGTCAGTCATGTCATCCCAGGCAGACAGATACTGGATCCCCTTAGAATGACACCAGAAACTTAGCCAATTGTTGAAATCAGTCATTTTCTGCTTGTACTATGGTATCATTTTGGTGATGGTAGGATGCTGCTCAGGGCTAGGGTCATACCCGCCTGGGCTACAAAACCTGAGAGCTCCTCCATGTCTCTTTTCATGTAGCCCAGGGAGGTACGTCTCAGGACATTCACACCCACATGTACAATGATAGAGTCATATTTGTACCTGTTGTTGAGGGACCTGAGTGCGTGCGTTATGTGGCGAATCATGGCGCCTGACAGGCAGCTGACTGTTACTTTCTCCTTATTCAACCTAGTGAGTGGGATGTTGTTTTTGTTGGGGGGGGGAGTGTCCCATTTTTAACAGCTTGTAGATTCAACAGCTAAGAAGAAATGTGCTCTGTCATTTACATAACAACCAGAACTTAAAAATGACCAGGACACTACAAAAATATGTGCAGCTTGACTGCATAACTGAGAAGTTACAGTGGATCCAGTTTTGTTTGTTTAGCGTTTTTAGGTGACATAATAACCATGTTCACACTTCTGGATGACCCAATCGAGATGTACCTTTTTATTTTATTTATTTATTTATTTATTTATTTTAATGTCCTGGTAGTTGTTATATTTGGTTACATGTTGGCATTTGTGTATTTTTTTTATTTTTATTAGTGACACATATTTATTGATTTTAGTCATGTGGCTTTCTGCTGTATTTAAATGAGGAATTTTATATATATGTATTTGTGTTGTGTATATCAGGTTTTTGTTGTGTGGTGATATTGCTGTTTTTCCCCATCTGATGGGAATGAGACTGTTGCAATTAGTTTTATTAGTGCCTTTGTAGTCTGTTTACCTGTTTTTGGCATTCTGAGTCTGTGTTGTACTTCCTGAATGTTCTTTTTGCTTTTTACTATGTACATTATGCTTTGCTACTGTAATTTAAGGAGTCCATTTTCCATTAAAGTATAAAGGAATTTTTCCCTGTATAAACTATATGGATGTAGATCAGTGACTTCTCAACTGTTGATAGGGTGATATATTCATCACGTTAAAATGTCTTGATGCAAGCACGATGCACATATTTTTTAATATTAACACTTTGTACTACATGTGTATTTTTTAGTCTGCCCTCTTTTTGGGTGAGTGTCAAAGATTAGGATGTCCATCTCGCAACTGTAATGCTTGGACAAGAAATGCCAGATCCTACAAACTTGAAAGCCAAAATTAACATGTACCCAAATGGAAGAACTCAAGACAAATTTGTTTTTGCAGGGAAACAACCTCCCCAACCTCACCAAACATATATATACCAACACCATGGTCGAACCACGATGGGGGAAGTAGAAAGTCCCAAAGTAACACAATGTAGTCTCAAGCCCTCAGTAATATCGAGCAAGTGAGTTTTGCTTTCTCGCACATTGAGGAAATGCATGTGTGCTACGTGTGTATATATATCTCTCTCTCTCTCTGTCAACATATAAATATACACACACACACACACACACACATATATGTGTGAGTCTATATGTGTCTGTACACACACATACACACATATATATATGTGTGTGTGTGTGTCTGTGTGTGTGTGTGTGTGTGTGTGTGTGTGTAAATATACATATACATAATCCAACCTTCATTTAATCGACAGATAAAAGATTGCAAAATATCTTAAATTATATCAAAACTGCTAAATATTGACACACAAAGTACTGACATAACGTAAGTTATACTAAGAAGGGTTTATTCTCTTTTCCCACTGTTGTGTGACCATGGAGTTGGTATACATAATTAAAAGGGTGTGTGGGGGTGCAGGGGCTTGCGCCCCTGCAAAAACATTGACAAATGTGACAAAATTTAACCTTGTAGAAAACCACTGAAAAATCTGAGAAAATCGTATCATATTTTGTCAATGTTTTTGTGGGGGGGGGGGGGGCAGCCCCTCCCCACACCACCTATATCTCATGCTAATTATATATACCAACTCCAAGGTCACACAGCATTGGGGAAAGGTCATAATCCTTGCTTAGTACAACTACCATTTTTTCTTTCACAAGAAACATCTTTATTGAATTATCACTTATTGCATAGGCAATCATACATTTATATAAATGAAAACAAACCACGTTGATATATTTTCATTTGCAAACATACATCACATATAATCTTCTATGCTGTCTCTGTCATTTGACCATTACATATCTCATTCAATTCCTGCCTTCTCTTAAATCTCACTCCTCCTCCAAAACATTATTTTACATGTATTGTTCCCACAATTCCCATTTTTATATGTAATTTGCTTCTACCCTTTTCTAAACATCCAACTTCCAGTTCTTTTATCGCAGTTATTATATTCACTACTTATAGTATGGTTGGTTTAAACTTAGATTTTCATTTTCTAGTATCTGTTTTTTTGGCAGCCACCAGAATTAAACTCAGCAAGGCCTTACTGTGTCTAGGCAATTCCGATTCTGTATCACAGCTCAAAAAAATAATTTCCCAAGTTACACCATATTGCTCACCCAGTACTTTTAACAGAGTAGTCTGCAGGCAAATGATTGCACTCCCAAAAATATATAATCCCAATTACCTCTTTCTTCCCCATCACACCTCCACATTTGTAATCTATCTGAGGAAAAATTATTTGGAGTCCGCTTGGAGTATAAAAATACCTATGCAAACACTTCCATGCAAAAATCCTAAATTTTCTAGACTTTCAACCTTACAAAATTATTTGAATGTTTACCATCTAATAATCAGTACAACAGAAAGGGGAGTGTATAGACGTAATGGATGTAAACAATGTAGGTTCATAAATGACGGTTCCAGCATTGTTCTGAAGCACAACAATTTGCAAATATGGTCTAAGGGGAAATTTAGTTGTAGCTCAACACATTGTTTATTTGGCTACCTGCAATTCCTGCCAAAGTTTTTATATAGGAAGGACCATTACAAAAATTGAATAAACATATTTCAGAACATCTTTTAGCCATCAAAAATGAAGACGTAAAAATGCTTTGGCAAAGCATTCTATTACATTTAGAGACTTTAGAAAATTCCTTTTCTTTGTAGTTGATTTTGTTAGTCGTGCTCCATTTTCTAGCAATTCCAACAATTATCTTGGGGTTAAACAGCTTAATTGTCAGATTTATTTGCATGCTGATCAGTTTCCAGGCATTAATTAATCTATTAATATTAAACATCTTTTAAAAGGTTAATATATATTCAATATAAATTTCAATATATTTATTTTTACTTATGTGTCCATGAAATAAAATGTTTTTCTGGTTTTATAATGAGTATAGCTTTAAGAGTTTTGAATTAAGGTTGTCACGTGACCTTTATAATTTATTTAAACATGCCTTTTTTTACTGCACTAAAGTCCTGAAGAAGTTATGTTTGTATAATTAAAGGACGAAACAATACAACTTTATATTCTGCAGGGTTTTTTTGTGGATTTAACTACAGTTTATTGACAACTTCCAGTACATTCAGTTTGTGTTTCTTGTTTTGGTTTTTATTTTATCTGCTGGTTCCCCCCCAATCTTCCAGACTTTGTTGCATATTTGGGAGACATACATATATTGCCCCATTGTTCCTTTCTGAATTGCTTATCCATTCTCTCTTCCCAATCCTTTCTAACCTCCTCTGACTGATTCCTATAGTTAATCATGCAACATTTTATATGCCCTACTAATTATTCTTTTTTAACAGGGGCTTTTCTTCTAGATTACACTACAATCTCTACCAGTGCTGTTTTTACTTTTTTATTTTTATTTTTTTTTTACTTAGGATTCTCCTATTCTATTCTCTTTGCTTACACTTTGCATTCCCTATCAAAGATTAATATCAGTCTCTGGCCTGCCGTTCAAATGTAGTTTCAGCCTCTTACCATTATATTACCTTTCTCTTTCTCTCTATATATGCTCCTAATACCTTAGTTCCTTTGCCAGTTTTCTGTAGTAAATTCCAGCCCCCTCTTGCCTATTCTCTGTACCCCTAAATGAAGACATCCATATCGGCAGAATCTCATCTCCTTTCTAGATTCTCATGTTGGCTTACTTCTTAAAATACTTTCTGCTATTTTATGAATGGAATATTTTATATGGTTATTGTTATTCTCCTTAAAGATCTGCATCCAAAATCACAGTCTCTCCTTGTTTCTTGAGCTTCCGCCTTGTTTTATCATAATCCCTTTTCATTTTGATTTACAGCTTTCTGCTTATGCTATATATAGGAATCCCAAACCACCTTGTTCTACTGGTAGGATCAACTTATACCACTTGACTCTTGCCCTCTTCCCCTCCCAGATAAAATACTTTAATTCTTTATTAATTGCTATCCACAACTTCTCCTCTGATTGATAAAAATATGTCTGACCTCTGTATATAACTAAAGGGACTAAAGACATTTTTACTGCTTGTATCTTGCTATACATATCCATAAAACAAAGCAGAGCTTCCAGCATCTCAGTTTTTGTATTATCTTTTGTTTAGTCTCATCCCACATATCCTTAGCTGCCATAACAGAATCATTTTAACCCATACTCCTAAATACTTCATTTTATTATGTCTCCACCAATATGGGTATTGCTGTACCAATTCTTGTGTGGGTACTTAGTTTACAGTTATTGCCTTTGTTTTATTTTCATTAATTTTGTATCCTGAAAAGACTTGAAACTGTCTCAGAATGTCACACGACACTGAAATATCTTTTTCTGATTTTATCAGGTAGAACATCATATCATCTGCAAATAAAGACAACTTTTATTGGTTGCCACACCAATTATATCTTTGAATTTCTTAGTCCCTTATTTTCTTTGGTAATGGCTCCAAATATAATGCAAATAACAAGGGGGGAAAAGGAAACTCCTATTGGATTCTTTTGCTCAAACAGTACTTATCAGAGAGGAACCCCCCCACCAACTTTAATTTTCACCTCTGACCCCTTGTATATCTTCCTAATTTACCTTATTATTATGTCAGGGAAAGCAAATGCTTCCATTTTCTTCTCATAAAATCCCAGCTTACTTTGGGAAATGCTTCCTCTGCATCAAGACCCACCAACAACTGTGGCATTTTCTTACCATCTGCATTCCTGTGGATCTTCATTTTACTAATGTTGCCAAGTTCTTGTCTCCCATCCACGAAAAAACACTGATCCATATCTATTAATCGTGGCATTACCAATATCATTCTTTTAGCCATTATAGACACAAACACTTTTATAATCCTGGTTTAGAACCGAAATGGGCCTATATGAAGTTGGGACTGATGGGTCTTTACCATCTTTAGGTATTATAGCCACCACAGCTTTCTTCCAGGATGTCAGAGCTTTTCTTCCTTTTAAATTACTGCTAAACAAAACCTTCCAGATCTTTTCACTTTCTTCCCTCCTAGCTTCCAAACTTCCAAGGGAATACTATCTATTCCTGGACACTCTCCTGTGGATTGGTTATACATCACCAATTTTATCTTATCGCCTCCTGACTTAATTGTTAATAATTGAGCCTCATCTCCCTCTAACCTTGACATAGTTAATTCTTCATAAACATTTCCACTTGTACTTTTTCTTCATTTCCACATTTCTCTGACTTAATACAGACTTTCATAAAATTTCTGAAATATTTCTAATACTGCTGCAGGACCTCTAGTTGTTTTCCTTATTACAGACTCCTTAAGCGTGGCAACGACCTTTTATTCTTTCTGTTGCCTGAGTCAGTGTGGTAAAAGCTTTTGGGCTCTGGAGTTATTATCAAAGAACAGTTGTTTAACAGCAATCTTTCTAAACACATGTAGCCCAGGTAGTCCCTTATTTTCTCTTTAGCGCTCTGCAGTAGTACAACTTCCATTTTGCCAATATTTTCTCTTTAGATATTTATACTGTGTCGACATTTTGCACTGTTGACATTATGCAGTCAGTCTTTTGACTGTCAATTAAATGTGGGTTAGATTATAAGATTATACATGGGTTACCTAAACACACACACACACACACACATACACACACACACACACACACACACACACACACACACACACACACACACACACACAAACACACACGTGTGTGCGTGCGCACGTGTATGTGTATATATATATATATATATATATATATATATATATATATATATGCAAAATAAGAGACAGAGTATATCTGTATATGATGTGAGATGACATAACTCACATTAGACTGACTTACATACACTCAAGAAAAATGTAGATCTTAAGAGAGAGGCAAACTACTGTAAATGTTCCAGAACATAATCCTGAACTGCATGTAAACAAACTGCATTAGTTTTTGCATGGGGCAAGCCTCCCTGCACTCCTCATGTTGGGAGTTGCACCCATGACACTCCCTGCTATTTATAAATACCAACCCCTAAGACTGCATAATACAGGGGAAAGGGCATGCTCCCAAACCACAGCATTATGGCATTCTTGAACCACTGTCCTTCAGCTTTCCTGTTGATAAAATGTAACACCGAGGTAAACTGCTGAAAAAATGAGCAGTCAATCAACTTGAGGGAACGTACATATATATATATATATATATATATATATATATATATATATATATATATACATATACTGTTGTCCCATGGTGGCTTTTCAATGTGGTTCTACTCAGTGCCAGACATCTTAACAAGAAACTGCCTGAACCTGAGGTCCTCCTGCAAATTGAACACATCAGTATATGTATACTTACAGAAACATGGTTTCAGAGCAATGAAAGCATTCTCTCATTACCTGGGTATAATGTCTACAATGTCTTCAGACTTACTGGCAATTGTAAGTGGGGGGGGAGTATCAATATTTCACAAGGATATCATGACATATTCCTTGGGGCACCACATTTGAACTTCTAGAAGTCTGTATCTCCATAAACAAGTCTAACACTTATTCCTTCATAGCTAGCTGTAGAACACCCTTTATATCCTCTTCTGAGCACAATAGTTATCTTAACACATTAGCTGAAATTCTCGTTAAACCTGAGACCTTTCTACTGGTTGACTTCAACTATCCATCATAAAAAAGATAGACTTACACTGCAAATGGATGGCATACACAGCAGCTCCTTGACATTATAAATGCTAACTCTCTTTCACAACAAGTTAATCATCCTATTAGAGACCCAAAAATCTTTGATTTAATCCTCACAAATATGGCTTCTTCTTGCAAATTTCTATAAAAGAGCCTTACAGAAACAGATGCTTGGTGCCATAGCCATGGGCTAAAGCTTAATGCCAAGAAATATATAGTTATCCCCTTTGGGAAAAAACATGTACCTATAAATTACCACATAGGTGGCAGTACACTAAACACCGAAAGTGTGATGAGAGACTTAGGGACACAGGTGGACAGTGGTCTCACCTTCGATAACCACATCGCCACAACAGTCAGAAAATCCTTCTATGTGGCACACCTCATCACTAAGGGCTTTTCATCCAGAAAAAAGGAGGTCATTGTCCCAGTGTACTCATCCCTCATTAGACCCATTATAGAGTACAACGCCCTGTTTGGTATGTACCTCACAAGACATCTGTAACAGCTGGAATGGTCACACAAATACCGCACTAAAAGAATCACAGGCCTAAAGCAGATGCCCTATGCTGACCATCTAAAAAAAACTCCAGCTATTCCCTGTGGCATATCGTCTACTCAGAGGCGATCTCTGCTTAACATACATGGCCATGTCAAACTCTGAGCTGTTGGACATGCTCCACTTAAAGAAATCCCAATCCCTCAGAGCCACACGCTCCAGGGATCTAAACCTTGTCATCACAATGAGCAGAACATGCTGGGAGGATAGGTTACTGACCCAGAGACCCCATACTCTGGAATAGACTGCCCATACATGTCAAGCAGGC